>NW_021604719.1:12448258-12516092 GCF_004785775.1 Grammomys surdaster | reverse complement strand
TGCTGGATTGCTGGATTGCTGGATTGCTGGATTGCTGGATTGCTGGACTGGAGATATTCTGACCACAAAGATTGGACTTGTCCCAGGGAATTTGATGCCACTAGTCAGCAGGGAGTAGTCTAAAGAGATCTCTGTCCCCTTTTCCTCCTAACCTTCTTTCTCTCTACCCTAGTGTTGTGTGTGTGTGGGGGGGGGGTTGGAAGGAACTAGTGTAGAAGAGTGATAGATATAAGAACCCAATAATGTAACCCCAGAAAGTACAACATTACAATTTTGTTCCTGTCTAGATCCTCAACTTCATCACACTGTTCTAACATGCCTTGATTGATTTCTAGGACTTAAGTCTCATCTATCTTTTGATTGAGTACCAGCATACTTACCCCCAACTGTTGTATCAGCTTCTGAGATGTGCACAGTCTACCCTATCCTGGCCACACCCATATTCTCACAGAGTCTGAGTTATTAAAGCATAAAAATAAAATCAAGCTGAGGGAGAGTCATAATTTATCCTGTGAATACATTTATCTTTATTTTGTCAAGAGTCTCATGATAAAGCTGAAAAGTGTCAGGTGACATTAAGGTTGATTTATAAATCAAAGGTTACCAATAAAAAACAGGATTCTTTGAAGAAGTTAAAATCAGAATCAAAGCAGAGCTGCAGGGTGTCAGACACCTTGATTTAAGAAGGGCACATGCTCCTAGCTGTATGGGCATTTAGAAAACACTGAATTTGATTCCTCTATTTTACAAACATGGAAGCCAGCAGAGATGTACTTATTGACTTGTGTACTGGAGTTACTCTATAAGGCAGGGAAAGGCTGGTGCTAGAGCAACTGTCCAAGATCAATGTGGAAGCGATTTTGTAACATGCTTGCCTTTGAAAGATTAGAGAAGTCAAAAATGGAAAGCAAACTAATAAAATCATCATTTGATTGGAGCAAAATCTACTGAGGTTTCTTTTATTCATTACTGTTTGTGAAAAAGACTTAGTCCTTACTCCATACTCATGCACCCTGACTTACTGCTGCCCTTTAGCCTGCTCTTGCCCTCCTCCAGGTGGGAAAAGTCAACTAACCAGTTTGGCTAATGATGTAGGGATGGAAAGGTCATAGGTCACTTCAAGGCAGAAGCAGTGAAAAGCCAGAGTTCACTTCCCTGGCTATGGTTATCTCTATGGCATATGTTCTAAAAATTGTTGCTTCCTGATACAAACAGATTTGAATTATGGCTTTCTTGAGAGCAGCCTAGCTACTACCAGATCAGATACCAAGATCTCAGAGTTAATCTACATGGTCTTTTGAAATTTTAAAAGTTTTCTTATAAAATATAAATATCATATATTCCTATGATATAAAGTTGACATTATGAAATCACACACACACACACATATTTGATAAGAATTATGATACCATTTAATATTCAGTTAATAATTTTCAGTGCTACATATGAATTACTTCACTGACATTTTTGGGAAACCCTAAAGATATAAAAGTTCCTGAGGCCCATTTTGTAGATGAAGAAACTGAATTTCAGAGAGGTTAAAATAATACATCAAGGTATCACAATTAGAAATTGCTGCACGTCAAACAGAAATTGATCTAGATCCAAACTGAGGAAGGTTTAGCTTTTGAACCATATTACTTACAATCTGAGATCAAACTGAAGCAGAGTTAAAGGAATGTGGGTAGGCAGAGAAATCCAGGGAATCTGCCTTGAAGTGGTGGCTCATGATACCCAGAAGAGTCATTGAACAAGGCACAGGGCAAGTATCTAGACAGAACCAATAGGGGAAAGGGAAGGATCCTGGGTGTGGGGCATGGGGCAAGGGTGGGCATGATGGTAGGGTAGGAGGTGAGGGAAGGTCAGGGTGGGAGATGACAGGGAGCTATAAAATATCCAAACTAAGACTTCCAGCCTTATTATTCTCCCATTGCAGATGTAGTCTCTGTTGCTCTTTTGTCCTTACTACTCAGCCACCCAGTTCTTTATTAACAATAGGAATAGAACTCAGCAGTCCCCTAGATGGCTACTGTTGACTTTCCATTACAGAATATCTTATCAATTTTCAATGTTCACTCGCTGCTTCTTTTTCTTTGGACTTAACTACCTATCTTGTTTTCCATGGCCTGGGCCTTACAATGTCCCTATTTTAATCCTCCTGAAATGTCATTTTAGGTCTGTAATTATATTATAATTCCAGTCTTTTATTGTGGAATTTTAGAATGTTTCTTTTATACGCGTGCAATTATTAAATTCTTACGAATTGATTTTTGATCCAAGAGAAAGTACCTACTTTTCTGATTTTCTTTACATCACTGTGAAATTTTCCTGTATCATTAATTTAAATTTGCTCAGTCCAACTTAGAATTTTATGATTCATCCAGGATCTTCCCAACACTTTAATATTTTACTTAAATCTGCATTATTTGGTTTATAAAGCTGAATACTTTTAATTCTAATAGAGCAAATTATTCTTATTCATTGATTTTCACAACTGTTATCCCTTTTAATAATTGGTTGGGATATATTTTAAAAGTAATAGTTTATTTTATAAGTGACTATGTAGTAGCAGTAGTTCTTGTAGAAAAAAATGATGTTGGAGCTGCAATATTTATGAGATTTCCTAAGGGCATATAAACCACTTAGCATTTATCTTAGTAGAAATTACAAAATGAGCTGAGATATGTTTGATTAAGTCTTATGGTATGTAGCGCCCTCTAACCATATGACCTTCATCGGAACTTGTGTCTGCTTTAATTCATTGCTTTCTTGCTTATAAAATACAGGTAATACATGGGTGAAGTGTATTGAAGGGCTTTATAAATAATGGCAGAGAGAGCACAGATAGAATTGCAGTTCAACACTTTGAATATTATACATGTAAATTTTCTCATGTTAGCATATTACTTCTGATAATTAAAAAGTCTAAATAGTTTTATGAAATTAGACAAATAGGAGTGGATGCAAATGCCCAATAATTAGAGGGAACTTTGAACTGAATAGAAATATAGGAGCTGGAGAGATGAATGGGCAGTGAGGACACTGTACCGTTTTTGTAGAGGATCTGGGTGGTTCCAGGGTCCATGTTAGTGGCCCACAACCAGCTCCAAGGAGATCATATGCCCCTGTGGCCTTGGTGGGAATTGCACTCATATACACAAACCCAAATACAAACACACTCACAAAATTAAAAATAATTTTTAAAGAAATAAAAGGAATGTAAACAATATTTATACAATATTTCTCCTTTCTCCCAATTGTCATTTTTACTCCTGTCTCTAAATTTATGTATAATTGCATGTATTTACACAATACACAGATGCATCAGGGGAGAGGAGACAGAGGGAGAGGAGAGAGAAAGAGACAGAGACAGAGACAGAGAGAGACAGAGAGAACAAACAAGCTATAGTATATTTAATGGAACCAAGAATGACCTCTCTTTATTTGGCAAAAAGCCCATTTGTTATGCAACTATTTTAAAATTAAGGCCAAGGGCTAAAAATCAGATGTGTCACTTTAAAGTTACTGTAAAAAATGGAAAGCTGTGTAGGCAGCTAGACTTATAATTTTGAAAATGATAACAATTCCGATTTGTTAGCTGTGAGTCTTAGGTATTGTGTGGCCTCATGTAAAGAAGAAAAAAAGAATGTTATTTTTAATATGACATTTGGATTTGATATGCATTCTATGCAAAATGCCTGTTAGTTTAACAATTTCAAACAATTATAATCCCAGTTGAAGGCACAACCTTGAAATTCAGTTTTATAAGGACAAAATGTTTGGGTGGCATTTGAGATTGAATTCATTTTGACTGAATCCATCACTGGTGTTTTCTGTACCATTGAAATTTTCCTGGGGAATTAAGTCTGCTAACCCAATGGGCCCTGAGGTACTCTTGCCTCCAAAGAAAACAGACGGATGACAGTTTGAGATTATAATTTAAACAAGAATTTAAAATTTTATTTTTATAAATGTAATTTTTCTCCTATCATCTCCTTAAAGCAAAGCCTTATTTTCGGGTGTTAAAAGGCAAAAATAGCACTAGAGACAATACAATGAGCCTTCTGTGGTACTCATTCTGTCATTGAAATGTTTGCATTATATTTGTAGCAATTACCAGAAATTGGGCCACTGTCGTGACAGGCCTGACCATGCTGATTTCTAGAAGAATATGGAAGACTTTGGGAGTTTAGAGTAGAAAGAACAGCTGAATACTGTAAGTAAGGCTTAATGACCATCCTACTAGAACTTTGGAAGATAATAGTGCCAAGAACAATGTGGACTGTGATGGCCAAGCTTGAGAGGTTTCCGAGGGGAATGCTATTACCAACTGGGCTAGAGACCATTCTTGTGATATTTTGACAAAAAGAATGGCTGCTTTCTCTCCTTGTCCTAATAATCTGCCTGTGGCTAATCTGAAGAGATTTGGACTAATTTCAGCAGCACAGGAGATTTCAAAATAGGCTAATCTTGACTCTGTCTTGGTTGTTCATAACCGCTCTTATGTAGGTCTATATTGAAAAGGAGCAAGAAGAACAAAATGAAATACAACATCTACCATTGGAGGAGAAAAGGAGAACCAGGAAATGTAATGCTGGGTCCAAGGCTTTTGCTGAAAGAGATAAGAAAAGTCCTGATGTGAATGGTGTAAAGAGATTGGGGGCCCTCAGCTTAAGATGCCATTTAATTTGTGAAGGGGAAGAGCATAAAATATTTCTGTTCCTAAAAAAACAATCACAGATCAAAACTAATGCAATGTAGCTCAAGAAAGGGGGCCAGGCTCCATCCCATGTTAGCAGCATCTGTCTTGTGGTTCTGGCTTGAGAGTCATGAATAGTAAATAGTAAATAGTAGTAAAGTGTTTGCAGAATGATGATGGAGTTAAGTGGTCCTTCATGGTTAAGAAATACTGCTGACCTGGATGTGTAGCAGGGGAGTTCCTGTATGGAAGACTTGAAAGCACATTGTATGCAGCTATGAAGGCAGAGCCTAGGTTAAGTCGATGACCCCAGGATGCTGGAAATGTCAGAGCCGTAGGATATCTGCCAAAGGGAACTGTAGACTGGGAGTGGAATCAGCCTAGGAGAGAAAGTGAGTTGTGGTCAGTAAGGCTGGAAGGACAAAGCCATCTAAGCCTTTTGATATCAGACATGGCATGGTACTACAGGAGTGGGAATGCAGGTGCTCATCCCTCAATAGGCCATACCTTGTGACTTAATCAACCATAAAGTTCTCAAAAGTTCTATAACAACACCTGATTTTTGTATCTATTATGAACTGATTTCCCAATGCTCACTTCTTAGGGTATACTTGCATGGCATTTAAATGAGACTCTAAATCTGCAAAATTCTCAAGTGTTAATTTCTTGCTATCTGTACATACCAAAGTCTTTATACAGAGGATGATCATACAATGATGCAAATCCCTGAGCTGCCATCTTATACTCAATAGTAGGACAAAGAAGATAATCTTGGTGAAGTACTTTGAAACTTCATGGTTATCTGTCTCCAGGAAATGGCAGGTGGTTACATAAAGTCATAGTGAAGAAGACCTACAAAAGCAAGACCTAACAAACAAAATATTCTATCCAACAGTATCAATCTATAGACCCATAGATCCTTGTTGGCTACATTAGCATAGACAGGAGGTATAATTCTTTAATTCTTAATTCTTTAAAGTCCTGATTCACTCTCCTTGAGCTGTTCCACTTCCATCTCTGAGCCCTTCCATGGTGCCTCCCTGCATTTTCCTACCCCCTGTAAATTTTCTGGGAGTGTCCAGCCATGCTCAGAGCTAATAGCGAACAGGGTCTTACTCTCTTGCTGCATTTGCTGCCTGGGTTGATTCTGTAGGTCATAGAGGCTCTGGCTGTAGCTGCAGCTGTTGCTGCTCCATCCACCACACCTGGCTCCTGGAGAAGTCACTAGTTGAGTAAAATAATTCCATCCCTAAAATACCCTTTTGCAGGAGAAAATGGTACCCCATTCAATTTTGGGGGGATAATTGCTTTCCTTTGCTATGATATGGCATAAACAAAAGCAACTTAGAGATAAAAGAATTTATTTGGCTTATATCCCAGGTCGCATTCTCTCATAGTCCATTAAGGGAAGCCAAAGCAGGAACTCAAAGCCGAAACTTAGAGGCAGGAATTGACGAAGAGGCCATGAATACTCCTCACTGGCTTCCCACTCCATGGTTTGCTTAGCCTCCTTTTTTATACCACCCAGGGCCATGTACTCAGGGAGGGCACCATCTCTAGTGTGCTGGGCCCTTGTATAGTAATTAATGAATATTATGTAATTAATTAATGAAATATTAATTAAACAATTTCCTCACAGATTTGCTTAGAGACCAGTCTCGTAGAGGTATTTTCTTAGCTGAGTTTCTTTCCTCCTCAATAACTGTAAATTATACTTAGTTGGCAAAAAATAATTCTAACCAATCCAGTGAGCCCACAGAATAGGTGGGATAAACTGATAGAGTAGAAAATTATGATCCCAGAGTTATACATGATTATTTGTTGTTTTGGTCAACTAGTATTTGGAGTGTATTTCTTCAGTGTTTCCTATGCACTGGTAGTTATAGACCCGGGGATGCCTTGCATATGATGATAAGATGAAGATGAACACTGAGTGAGGATCTTATCCACCCATTTACCTTTCTTGCTGTTCTTTGTAAGTAAACAATGATATTCTCCAATTAGTTGATTAAGACGTACTCCAATGATATGTGCACATAAAACATATGATATATTAAAACTAAAAATGTAAGAACACATAGGTCAACCACATGGGCATAGGTGTGTTATTTTATGAAAAAAATTAGTGACATTTTAAGGCTTGTGAATATATATTGTTAAATTGCCTTAAAATTAGATTCCTGAACTACACTCTCTGCCTCTCTCTCTCTCTCCTCTGCCTCTGTCTCTCTGTCTGTTTCTCTTCTCTCTCTCTCTCTCTCTCTCTCTCTCTCTCTCTCTCGCCCTCCCCCCCCCCCGCCCCCCCTCCCTCCCTCCCTCCCCCCCCCCACACACATGTGTGTATGCTTGTGTGTGCGTGTGCATGACAGAAATGAAGCTGTATGTATGTGTGGCACATGTACATGTGTGGAAACACACTCACAAAGAGAAGGATATCCACTGTTCTTCTATTACACCCTGTCTTGTTCTCTTGAGGCAGAGTCTCTTCCTAAGCCAGAAGAAGCGCATGTCATATTTTTGTCTAGGTTGGCAGCCAAGCAACCCACAGCGGTTCTCCTGCCTCTGTCTCCACAAGCACTGGGGTTAATAGGTGCATACAAACCATTCTTGGCTTGTTGTTTGGGTGCTGGGATCTGATCTCAGATTCTGTGGTTGTCGAGGAAGCACTCTTAACAGCTGGAACATCTTGTGAGCCCCTGAGACATCTTTTGGAAACAGATCCAGTTATCATTTTCCTCTTAAGAGAAGAAGCAATTAATAAGTAGATGACTATTTATAACCTTTTGAATAAACATTATATTCATAGTAATTCTCCATAAAATATTTAGAGTCAAGAACAAACCTTAACCCCCTCCTCCAGTTATTTTTTCAAGGTAAAACACAGATGGTTGTCACTATCAGTACCATTACAGAGCCCATTGTTTTCTCCCTTCTTGTGACACCAGAACAAATATTGTTAGACTAGAACATCTCACCTTCCAATCTAGCAGGTCTATAGGCTACACAAGTATTTTAACCATGATCTTAAGAGCCAATAATTAAAGTGACAAACCCTCACATTATTTGACTGTGTTTACAAGTGAACACGACATTCCTTGTTAACACCGGGAGGCCAGTGTGTGTCCTGGGCAATGTTCATGAACCCGTCTACCTGATTAGTTTGTGTTCTCTGCAATAACCCTGATAGTACTGAACATATGTTGTGGACCAAAGCTGTCAAGGGAAAATAAGGCAGTCATTGCCATCTATCTCTGTCACCTTTAATACCCATACTTATTCAGTTACCTAGTAAGCGATGAAAGATTCCAATTATCATACTTTTAGGATTTTCATGTGTGATAAAAATAATTTGATGAATTTTTAAATAACTAGAGAGAAATCATTACAAATGACCACTTATCCTACTCAATTTAAAGCCATAGCCTAATCATTAGGCTGATAATTGGCTGTGGCTAACGAAACAAGGCAAATGTAAATGACAAGACTGTGCTAGAGAATCACAGGCTGCCTTTTCCAGGCACAGCACATTGCTTCTGCTGGAGTGTCAGAGAAAAGAGAAAGTTCACCCTAGGTACAACATACAAGGGAGGGGGCGGGGAAACATTTAGAAACACCTAGTAACTTCTATAGATTATGTGCTTTTACAATGTTCCTGACATTTTTATTAATGTGTTTAAGTAAATGTTTACCTAAGCAATATGGTTCCCCAGTAGTTTTTTTCTGCTGCAAGTTCTCCATTAACCACATGTTTTATCTTGGTATTTTACAGTGTGGTAAATAAAAAACTGGCTGAATAGTGTGGTGTGTACACCAGCGCACTCAAGCACAACTGCCAGGGTCACCAGGGGCTACTGTGTTCTCTGTAGCTGGTTTCCTGTAAATCAATTACAGTCATTTCCTAAGGATTAGGAGATGCACTTTGAGAATGTGTTCTTGTGTGTCTTAATTTGACTTTTGTAAAATTCCACTGGATTATAGAAACAGTGCAGGGCTTTAGTATGAGCAGGAGATGAGCCTTATTAAAGAACTGTGGTATTTACTATTCAAGTCATGTTCACGCTGTTAGAAATTGTGTCCTGAATAACAAACTCATTCACAGCACCAATTGTAAACCATCTGAAACCAGAAGTTAATACCAAGCACAAGACAAAAAGAGAAGGGTTCTTCAAACCTTAGGTCATTCTGCAGAAACAAAATTATGTGAAAACAATATGAATTAGTGGAAGGATTTGGGATAATACCTTAACCCTTGAGCTCCCAAAAGATGTCTCTGTATTAACTCTATTGGCATCCTTAAAAAGTGATTTTAAGGCTGAGCATGATCCCAGTTATCCCGGTACTTGGAAAACTAAGGCAGGTAGATATTTAAAGTTCCAAGAAAGCCTGGGTTACATTTTGGGTTCCAGAGCAGACTGGTTGATGCTATGCATTCCTGTTTCACCAACACAAAGGAGCAAAATGAAAACAAAACAAAAGGACTACATTAAGATGCCAAGTCTGTCTTCAACATGATATACTAAGGAAATAATAATAAGGGATAATAATAAAATGCCAGTCTTATTAATTTGAAGGTAGACTAGAAAAACATTTCACAGAGTACATGCTCAGCATGTAGAAATCTCAGTTTAATCCCAGCACCACCTAAAAAATACAAACAATTAAAAAAAAAGTATTTCAGAAAGCATGAAAACAACATAGTACAGGCGTTTTCTCCCTTACCCAGGTCACAGTTCCTTAAATCAATATAGGAAATGACAAACCAAAAAGGACACACCACAGAGCAACAACAGCACACTGTTCAGTATCTGAAAAGAACATAAAAGCTTAAACTCAGAGCGAGGGCAGGAGCACCCTTTGATTTTACAACCTGACAGGGCTGTAACAGGCTCAGTGTTGAACAAGGGAATTAGGCTGCACTCCAGGTCAGCAAATATTTGCAAAATCTCTTTGTTCCTCACTATCATCAATTGTCTCTTTGGAGCAAGGAGTTGGCTAAAGCAAATGGAGTCTGCTTCTTAACCATCATCTGACCTGAATTTCTTATCACATCATCTTCATAAAATGCTATTGAAGCTGGTAGTCAGTTTAATTCCACATGCTGTTCCAGGTCACGATAGGTGCGTTCTGGCTTTATTAACATGTCTATGTAGAAGAATTCTGGAAATGGGGTATTTACTGTAGCATTAACGACTGCGGCTAATGAATAGCAACAAACTCCAAGAGAATCACATAGATCAACACATTCCAGGAATAAATGTGACACTCTTACATTTATAAATACAAAAGTAAAATGCAGCTGTGGACAGCTAAGCTAACATCCTAAATGCAAAAAGAGTACACTTTACTGGATGTTGTATCTTTGACTGATTTTAGAGAAGTTTTTAAATAAAAAGCTTGGTGGAGACATTTGTGTCCCTGATTTGAGCTAACCATTCTTCACATTCTGAATGGATTTTAAACTCAGTGAGGAACAGTGAGTGAGGGACTCCTGAGAACATCCAGTTTCCTCTGACCCGAGGATAAAAGGCTTGAGAAACTTGAGTTCATGATTTTTGATGATCCATGGGGAGCTGAGGGTAGTGCCTGGGCAATTTTATCATTTCTGAAAGCAAAATCCATCCACGGAGGCTATTCTCAAAGAATAATTTAGAGACTTTTGCTAGGTCCATTTATTCTTTTGGGTTATTAAGAAATCAATTGGTAAGTAGCCACTGTAGTCTAATAAAAATTTCTTTTACAGCGTTTTGCTAAATGTCAACATTTATATTAGTCTTCATCGTTACGATCTTTCTTTTTCCAACATAAAAATGTCAAGAGAATTAATTATCAGAGAGCTCAGTATTATTCTTGAATCACAAAATCAAGAAACTGATTTTGCAACAGCAGTGACAAGAATCTTTGAGAACAGATTTGTCTAGTCTCATACTAATGCTAAGATGCTCCAAACCTGGCCCAAGTTCTTTAGTGTTTTGCAGTTCTGTATATTAAAGAAAACAATGAAAATACTCTAAATAGAAAGTATTTGGAGTAATACAATTAGGAAAATTGACCTTTTTCACAGTGAAGAATAAGGTTGTGCTTATAGAATGAATGTTATTAATGAGTATAGAATACAGGCTGAAGGAGCTATATGGAATTATGTTTAATGAGGTCAGTAATTCCTTAACTTGAATCAGTGTCTTTTACTTGAAACTGCACCAAACTTGTCCTGCTCACCCTTGTAAAACGATTTCTACAGCCTTTGGCTCCTCGTCCCCAGTCTCAGTGTTTTCTTTTCCCTTCCAGATAGGATGGGTTTTAAAGAACAAATTAGCCTAATATGTGTTTTAATACTTCTGCTGATTTTTTGTTTTATGGCTCCCTTGATTGACTTTGTAAATTATGCTTATCTTTAGCATATTGTTTAATCACCTTCTTTTGTCAGTACTTTTCTTAATTTGTCTTTACTTTAGAATTCTAAGATAATAAAAGGGAGTCATTGCATCAGGCTCCTTGTCTTTTGGATGATTGTCCTTATGGAATATAAATATTTATGTGTGTGCATGTTCATGTATGTATGTGTGCATATGTGTATGTGTGTATATGTGTGAATGTATATATGTATGTATATTTCTGTAATATCTAAGTATCTGTCTATATGTAGACATATGTTTATGTCTCTAAAGATCTAGATGCTTTTCTTTCTCATTGTTGTGTTGAACTTCTAAGTTGCATAATTTTATCTCTCAGATCCGTGATGCATCTGGAGGCCTTCACATTTCTGTTGTGCTCTTTCAGGTTTCTTGTATAAAAAAGCACATTAAAAATCAGGAATAAACTTCAAACATATGCAGAAAGGAAAGACTTAGGGGATGCAAAAGCCCTTTTCAAAGAAAAGCTACAATATAAAATGATTAATTCAAGCACACTTAGCATAAAACATGTTCAAAGATGTCCCTTTGAATTACTATGTGTTTTTTTAAAACAAAAATATGGAAACATTATGAAAACAGGAAAGACAGCTAAAACAAACCCTATTCCATCATAGTCATGGGCTTCAGAGAGAATGCCTTAGGAGGCAGTTGGGGCAGTGGCCAACACTTGCTGGACAGCCAAATACCCCATGTATGCTCCTTTCCCTTGCTGTCTGCGTCTGGCACAGTGAGTGGCAACTGGAGTGGGGCTCAGTCTAATTACCGTTCACATAGAAAAGAATCAGGTTTTCTTTTTCCAAATTGAGTATTTCATTGTTTTAACTCTGCAGTGATGTCAATGATAAAACCTGTTCTTCAAAAAAACCCGAGGAAAGTGAAGATGTAATGGCTCCATAGAATGTCCATCTGAGATGAAAATTAGCGTCACAATTCTCCCCTTTGTTCCCAGTGATTACTGACAGTTGCCAATATGATTTTCAACTTACTCAGGATTATTATTTATTTCCTTGACTTGTCTATTTTAGAAAATATGACTTTCCTTTACTTGTAGAAAAGAGATTTCATTTTCCTCCCATTTTATATCTTTTTAATATGTAACTTTTTTCTTCTGTTTTGATTTCTATCAAAATTATATGGTGATGTTGATTTGTTGATTGTATCTATAAACTTTCTCGCATTGAAAAAATGGAGAATATTAAAGTGTTCCTGCTCTTGAATAGTCAATATTATTGTTCTCTAAACATCCTTCAGCCTCTTAACAGTAAATGAAGCTTGTAAATAATATGAATCTTTCAAATGTTAGAGAAATATCGACATTTTGAATGTTGAAAAACAATATTTCACACTTAAAATTTTAAAAAGCATGCATATTTTCATTGTGTCTAAGTTATACAATAGGCTTCTCAATCTTGTGGTTTTAAATTTGCCAAGTATGTTTGTCCATGCCATCAGATCCAGTAGGCATTCCTGAAGTTAATTCTAGTTTCCTTTATGTTGCCTGAATTTTCAATTACTATCATACTATGTAGTATTATTGTCTGTTTTTACATAGGTTTCTTGTCATTTACAAGAATATCTCATCCGGGAATTTATAATACTGCAAATAAGAAATAGAAACGCTGGTTATAGGCATTTAGAACTAGAATAGCTAGCCAATGCTGAGAACGGAAGCTTGTGTTATTGTCTGTTCTCTTTCTCCTATTATGTAGCTTTTATTTGTTGGTCAGGGGATACTGTGTCTCCATCACAAGAGAAAAATCACACCTTTTCATGATATCCCGTGGCCAGAACTGTATCCCATGTCCTAGTGACATGGGAAAACAGAAAATCAAATGTTTAAAGCCTTGAACATGTCAAGATACACCTGTGACCTTCCATGCCTTCCTTTGAAGGCTTAGATTCCCTAGCAAGTAAATTAATGTCAAACTGTCCAGGTGTTTCATACACAGATTTTAGAATGTTCTCACCTCTCATGAACTCAAGCTTTTCCTGGGTGACAACTGGAGTGAGTGAGTTCTGTCCACTGATGTTTGTGCAGAAAGGAATCGTGCATTCTTTCTCCATGAGTATTCCATCAGTTTAAGTCTGCAACTGCACCAAGACTCCATTACCCAATTTTATTTTGAAATCTTCTGGTGAGAACACGATGACTGGTCTGATTCTCTCTCTCTCTCTCTGTCTTTCTTATTTTAATGAAGGACATGCCTACTTTTCCTGCACCAGAGGGCTTTGACATTCTTAACACATCTCAGTTTTCCTCAATGTGTCTACTTTTAGGGTCATTTATTCAGTATCATTTGGTCCTTTTACTTTGAATATTTTAATTTTAATAGGTTTTTATTGAGATACGGTTTATATAATTAAGCTTTACTTCTTTAGTGAACAGTTCAGTCATTTTAGTATATTTTCAGAATTATGCAACAAATCATCTAAATCTAAGTTTAGAGTATCTTAATCAAGAATTGTACCTATTAGAAGTCACTTCCTGTCCACGTATCTGTCTCTGCTTAGCCCTACACAGCCAGTAATCTACTTTATTTACCTGTAGATATGACTCTTTTTGCATACATTATATAAATGGGATCATTAAACATGAAGTATTTTGTGACTGCCTTTTCTTATTTAATGGAATGTTTTGGAGGGTCATCTATTTTAAATGTAATTAATTTTAACCTGTACATAAAATAATTATATATCTTCATGGGGTGATCAGATATTTTGATATATATATAATGTTTGGCATTTATCTTCATGTCAAAATCATCTATTTCTTTCCATCTGAGTTACACATTTAAAATGCCTGTGTTTGTTTCCCCAGATTTATTTTCATATTCTATGAAAGGATAAGCAAGGATATTTAGCACTTACATGGTAAATAACAGAAGTTTAACTCAAGAACTAATACTTAGGCTATTGAAATCTTCATGGAGGTAGAAAAGAGTTTGATGTTTTGAAAGACTGCTTTCACTGACAGCCAAGGTACAAACAAAAGTTGGTAGCGGGTCATGCTGGGTGAGGTTATCATATCTAAATCAGATAGCAATTGAGGGAGATTCACAATAGAGCAAGAGGATATTAAATACAGCTATGAAAAGAATTCTTTTTACTGCTTAGATATTATCATGTATCCTGATGAAGTTCATTGATCACCCTCTGGCGCATTTTCCCCTTTATTTCCCATGAAAGAAAGAACAAATGAGAAAAACTAAAAGGGCATTTCTGACGAAAGACACACGCTTCATAGAAATCCACATATTGAGAAGGCTGGTTTGCCCTCTGGAGACCAGTGGTTAGAAGGTTCAGCAAGGATTTGGTGTTGCGTTGACAGTCCTCTCTAGGGATCAGCTCTTCCTACATAAATATAAGGTAGAAAGTGAAAGCTTTAGTTTTGCTCTGCAGGCTCCAAGCCTGAATATAGTATAGATCTGTGGATTCAGGCAAGAGATGATGACCAAAAGCTTGCATCTGGGCACTGAGTCTTAAGGGTAGAAATCTGAGGCCCTTGCTTCTCAGAACAAATATTTACATAAAAATTAAAATAAGTGAAGATTAATATACAACCTGCCAGTTTAATTACATAGACCATTTCTTTGTTTGTTTGTTTCTGGTATTTTAGTGTTTACATTGTATCTATTGAAAGAGATTAATGGAATATTATACTGTCCATATAGTTTTATACTATATGTGGAGTAGGTGCAATGAACAAGGCAGAGAACAGACATAACTATATTTATAGAAGTAGCAGTCAATCATGACTAATGTCAGGAGCAATAAAATTAAAATAGACTTGTTGTGAACACACTATCCAAAGCATAGAATGTTGTGTGAGCAGAGCCCTGAAGTACCTCACTACATCCTTGGGTTGGAAGAGACTCAGAGGGGGTCTCTCAGAGGAAATGACTAATGGATATAAATGGGTAAGTGTTGCCAGCTACAGCAACAGATTGGGAGAGATAGAACAAGAAAGATCATCATTTCAAATGAGGAAAATGACCACTTTCTAGAGAGAACATTATGTATTCAAAAGACATTAAGCAGTTAGCTATGAGTGGATAAAAGGGAGGAGACAGGAAGGAGGACAGAAGAAGCTGAAGCTGCTGAGGGGCAGGTAATACAGTGCATCATGTGCATCCTAACATACTTAACCTTGTTGTAAGGGAAATGAACTCACTGAGTGATTTTCATTACAGGTGTGCTTTTCAGAACGATTACTATGACTGCTACATGAGAAAAAAATGTGTTGAGAGAAATAAGGCTGCAGGAAGTGAGTGCAGTTAACAAGCTTTTAAAACTTTGAAAGAGAGAAGATAGCCAAGTGAGATGTTGGTATTTCAGACAGGGATGGATGAGAGCAACATGGGTAGAACAATGTGGATGGGTGTATGAAGAAGAATGTGAACGCTGGAGTGTTAACAAATGACTGTGGAGATTTGAAGAATGGGAGGAGTCAGGTAAGCATCATGTCCTGTCTAGGACAGGTAGGAGAATAGAGACACAGTGCACTAAGATTAGACCCATTGTAATCATTTTATGATGACCATCACAGGTAAAAAGGAGTCTTGGAGTATTAAATGGATTTTATGGCATTCCTTGGTACTAATTGGTCTCCTTAGGTCACTGAAACCATATTTTTATCACATTTTTACATGCCTCTATTTTGCCTGTCAAATCACTATGACATTTCCTTTATTTTTTAAAATGTTAGTGCATGTTCCATGAATTTATACTGGATAAGCTCTTAGAGTTCAAGTAAACAAGGCCCAATTTCTGCTCATCAGTAGCTTTCAATCTCAATTCTTGATTTGCAGCAAGGAGTGACTAGGAGGAGAAGAAGCAGACTGACCCAGACTCCTAGCAATATCACATGCCGACTTAGTAACAAATGCTAAGTTTCATTTATTGTCTAAAAAGCAATTTGAGTTTCACAGTACTTATCTCTGTTCTCTTTTTCTATTGCAGTGGAATTTTTTTCTTTCTGATTAAAGGAAGAGGTATTGTGCCATATTGAACATGACCATTCAGTACCCAATCTCTACCCCCAGGAGCCCAGTGTTTAGCTATGAATATTGCCACATGTAAAAGCTGCATCTCATAACCCATCTGTAGCTATATAGAGACCTGGTGAGTGGTTAAGTTCTGTACAGTGAGAATTCGGTTGAGTAGGGTTTCTGAGATGCCTCCTGACCAAGTGGAGCAACATATTCCCTCACAGTTGTATCCACCCTGTTACATGAAGTAAAGATGGAAAATTCTGTTGGAACTAGAATGGGCATTTTGGACTTTGAAGAGAGGCTCCAGGGTGGCATAGCAGTGATCTGGGGAGTGTCTAGGTGCATGATGACATCACTGAATCTCACAAACTTCTAGTGATAGAAATATCAGCCATTCTTCAGACAGAAGAGAAATAGATTCCTACTTGATTTTTAGTATATATCTATAAAATAAGCAACCAAACTTATCTCTAATATATTAACCCTCAATCCAAAATTTTAAAAAAATCAATTAACCAGAGAAATTACTTGCTCAGGAGCTCTTCAAGTAAACTAAATGTTGGCCGAGAGATTATACTTACAGTCATTTTAAAGAAAGTATGCCCATATTAATAATTGCCAGAGTTTGAATTATGAGAGCTGGGATTCAGGAACAAGAAACCGCTTTCCATTTAGAAAGTTCTCAGGAGCTAAGGGAAAGTGGCCTGGTTTCATCTCACAGTGTACTCAGCAAGGTACTTTGTAGTCATGTACTTGTAAGACAAACAAACCTCTGGAACAAAAGTGCTAGGAACACGTGGCAGTTAATTCCAGTGCACACACAACAAAAGAAAACTAATTCTCCTTCTCCAGTCTCTCTTTGTGTCAGAGGAGACAAGAAAGACTAAGGCTTGATCAACTATCTCTAGAAATTCAATTACGTGCCCTAGTGTATCTGGTCGGACCCATGACTTTAACAGTCCGTCTAAATTAGATGAACTGGGCAATTTGCCATTCATTATTTTTTAATTGTTTTTTTAAATCTCAGGATTTTTTTTTAAATCTCAGGAAGGTTTGTACAGCTCTAATTTCTAGTTCTTGAGAAAACTGGTTTTGAGAAAAAAAATGTTAAATACTATAAAGAATGTATAAACAGGTTAATTTGCATTTTCCAAGATATTATAAAATTTATTTTAAAACAAAATATCTGCTATATATTCTAACACCCACAAACTCAAAATGCATGTGTGTATATAGATATATCTGTGTGTGTATATTTATGTGTCTGTGTATATATGTATATATATATATATATATATATATATATATATATATATATATGTGTGTGTACATATATATTTTTTTTTCCACAGATGGATAAGGAGAATGGGAAAAGTGGTTAACCCTAAATCACATCAAATTTTAACATGGCAAATTCAGTACAATATGGCAATTTATCTACATCCATGGTACTGAAGATAGATTGCAAACAGTGTTTCTCCTTCACAGCAGGTCTTAGAATAGTGAATATAAAAATTGATTTATGATTAACATCATACATCCCTTATCATTTGCAATCATATGAGGCATATGAATTAGCTTTACTTTGTTATTGAAAAGATAATGTTGACAGAACAAGTACTTACTCTGCACTCAGGATTCCCAGCAGGTCATTGATCTGCAGCTTTGTCTTCTTCAGTGGAAGGTGAATAATTGTCCAGAAATGACAGACGTTGCCAATGTTTTGTTCCTGAGACAATGGAACTGTGAAACAGGCAATTAGACTTTGGTGCTTCAGGTCAATATTCTGATAACTTTTAAAGCTGAAACCTGGTTCTGTTAGAAGCCACAGTTAAGGGCTACATTGAGAGTGAAGGTTTCAGGAAGGGACTCAGTCTGTGTCTAATTAATGGTATATCTATAATATTGCTAGATCATCAAGTGAAATTAGTTAACAAATGCTACCCTGTTTTTACCTCTGCTTTTGTGATTTGCTTTATCTTAATATAAATAAGGTAAAATTAATGACAACTGATATTATGGCAGCCCATTTAGTTTAATTAAATATTTTTCAACTTTCAAGTGATACATTTAGGTTCACAGGAAAGGCATTGTGACTTTTAACTTAAAATTTAATAATTTTGCTTGCATTTAAAATTTGAATTAATTTCTACCATTGTTTTGGACATGAAACATCACAAAATATTTTAAAATTTAGTTCTTGGTCACAATTTAATCTCGTAAAATAAAAAGGAAGAAACTCCTGAAAAAAACATTCATTATCCAGAACTAGTTGGATGAAAAAATAAGGGTGATTTACCCTGTTTCTGTTGTATCTTAATACATCATTACATTGATCAGTAAGAATTTTTCTCTGCTTTGAGTCAAGGATATATATATATATCCTTGACTATATATATAGTTTCTTTTCATTTGCTTACTGAGAGATCCCATACCCAGTAAAGGGAACCCAGTAGTAAATGTTAGCAGTGGCTTGAACCATGAAAAACTTTCTAAACATATCCCACATGAACAGGGACTGAGCCATAAAATATGTGCCAAAAGTGGAAGGAAACCTTAGGAATCCCTAAGGCAACAATTTCAGGGCAGTGATTTATGAAGAGACTGTGTAAGAAGAAAGAATGTGTATCTCACACTCATGGAAATGAAACAACCCACTAGTCAGTGATGAGTGGGCCAAAGAAGAAATCAAGATGGAAACAGAAAAAAAGAAACAAAAGTCCTGGAATTAAATGAAAACACAACACAATAAAACATCTGGGAAACATTCAAAACAGTTTTAATAGAGAAATTTGTAGTTACATTCAAACACCCCAAAGAGTACAAATAAATGACTTAATAATACAGCTCAAGAATTTTGGAAACACAAGAGAAAACCAAGCCTAAATCCAGTGGGCATCAAGAAATGATAAGAAATCAAAACAGGAATTAATGAAATAGAAACAAAGGAAACAATACAAAGAAGAATTATTCTTAGATTCATTAATCTAAGAGCTAGATCTTTGAGAAGATATACAAGATTGATAGACTCTTGGCCCAACTACCCAAAAGAAAAAAATTACGTAAATGTATGGACTCATACATGAACAGAAAAACACTACAACAGGCATGAACATTCAGAATATTATAAAGGAATATTTTTTTAAGACTGTACTTTACTAAATTGGAACATCTAAGAGAAAGGGATACATTTCTAGATTCACCAAAATCATCAAAGTTAAATCAAGAAGAGAGGAACAACCTAAACAGATTCCTAACAAATGAAGAAATTGCAACTAATAAAAAGCTTTCAAACTAAAATAGCTCAGGCCAAACAGACTTTCAAAATCTATAGCCAACCTTTATTATATTTTTCAAAGAATTAGGAGTACCCTATTTCTATGAAGCCAATATGAATCTAATACCAAAATCAGGTAAAGACTAAAAAGAAAACTATAGGTCAATAGCCGGATGAACAAAGAGTCAAAAAAATTCTCATAAGAAACTTGCAAGCTGCCGGGCAGTGGTGGCACACGCCTTTAATCCCAGCACTTGGGAGGCAGAGGCAGGCGGATTTCTGAGTTCGAGGCCAGCCTGGTCAACAGAGTGAATTCCAGGACAGCCAGGGCTACACAGAGAAACCCTGTGTCAAAAAAACCCCAAAAAGAAAGAAAGAAAGAAAGAAAGAAAGAAAGAAAGAAAGAAAGAAAGAAAGAGAGAGAGAAAGAAACTTGCAAACTGAATACAGATATACATCAGAAAGATTTCTATCATGATATCATGACCAAGTTGGCTTTATCTTGGAGATACAGTGGCCATTCAACATATGAGATAATAATTGCAATAAATTAAATAGATGGACTCAAAAATAAAAAAAATTAATCATTCTCATAGATAGAAAAAATCTTTACAAATTCTAACATGCTTTCATGATTAGTCCTAGAGAGAGTAGAAATGGAGGGAATATACCTCATCATAATAAAGTTTATATATGAAAAACTCTCAGACAACATCGTCCTGAATGGGGAAGACTTGAAGCAATCCACTTGAAATCAGGAATGAGAGGACTGTCCACCATATCCCCTTAGACTCACTGTTGTGCTTGAAGCACTAGTTAAAAATTAAAAAAGATATAATTATGAAAACAAGAAGTAAAATCATACCTACTTGCAGATGGTGTTAAACATAGGAGAACCAAAAATTCTATATTAAAAAAAAAACACTTCTAATAATAATCTTTTCAGAAAAGTGGCTGAATTAACTTACAAAGTTCAATAGCTTTTTACCATCCACAAACATGCAGACAGACATCATGGAAACGCCCCATTCACAACAACCTCAAAGATGATTGAAGTATCTCAGAATAAATTTAAGCAAGGAAGTGAAAGATGTCTTTGCTGAAAATAGGAAAATATCCCATGCTCATGTATTGATAAGAATAATATCATAATAATAACGATTTTGTATCATTTTACAAAAACCTATTTATATCCTAGTCAAAAATCTCCATCTCATTCTTCACAGAAAGAAAGAAAAAACATTCTAAAAATTCATTTAGAACCACAAAAGTCACCATATATCTTTAAAAAATGCTAAACAACAACAAAATACTAGAGTGGTTACTTTTTCTGATATCAATATATATTGCAGAGTCATAATAATAGTAATCATGATGATGAAGATGATGATTATGAACAACATAGTACCAACATTAAAAAAAACATATAGGCCAAATGAATAAACAGAATATCCAAATCTGAGTTTGTATAACTACAACATTTCATATTTGACAATGATGCTGAAAACATACACCGGAGAAAATATAGCATCTTCAGCAACCATGGTGGGAAAACTGTATACCCACAGGTTGAAAGAAATTAGACCTGTATCTGTCACTTTGCACAAAAAACCTCTAAGTGGATCACAGACTTAAATGTGAAACCAGAAACACTGAAACTTCTAGAAGAAAATATGGACAGTACACTACATGACACAGGCATTGGAGAGGCCTTTCTGAATAGGACTTCATTTGCCCAGAAATTAAGGTCAACAATTGACAAGTGCAACCTCACAAATTCAAGAACCTTCTGAACAACTAAAATGACAACCAAGAAAATCAAAGAAAACCCAGCGTAGGAGAGAATCGTTGGCAGCTGTACATCTAACAGAGGATTAACATCCAGAATATATAAAGAACTCAGCAAACAAAGACAAAAACAAAACCAGAACCAGAAAAATTGCTCTTGGAGCATGAACAGAGAGTTTTCAAAGGAAGAAATAAAAGTAGCTAAGAAATATCTCAGGCAATGCTCACAATCCCTAGCAATTAAGGAAATAAAAACCAAAATAAATTTGAGATTTTGTCTTACCCAGTGGGAATGGCAAAGATCAACAAAGCACCCAACAATTTCTAAAATGGATGCTGGGGGAGGTGAGAATACCCTCCATCTACTCCGTAAATCAGTGTGGAGAACTTCTGAAATGCTAAAAAATAAATCTACCATATGATGCAGCTACACTACCGTTTGATATATGCCCAAAGGAATTGACAGCTTACTCACTTGCTCAGCAACATTCATTGCACCTCTATTCACAAGAGCCAGGAAATAAAACCAACCTAAAAGTTTTTCTTAGTTACTTTTCTATTGCTGTGAAGAGACACGCTGACCAAGGCAATAAGAGATGTCATTTAAGTGAGACTTGCTTACAGTTTCAGAGGGTAAGTCCATGACTGCCACAGTGAGGTCCATTACAGCAGGCAGGTAGGCACGCCACTGGAGAATCAGCAGGCAGAGAGGGAGAGAAAGAGAGAGAGAGAGAGAGAGAGAGAGAGAGAGAGAGAGAGAGAGAGAGAGAGACAGAGACAGAGAGAGAGACAGAGAGAGAGACAGAGAGAGAGAGAGAGAGAGAGAGAGAGTCTGGCATGGGTTTCTGAAATCTCAAAACACATCCCCAGTGGCACACTTCTTCCACCAAATCCACATCCCTCACAAAAATAGTTCTGCCAACTAAGGACCAAACAATAAAATATGTGAGTCTATTCGGGGGGGAGCATCTTCACTCATACCACCACAATGTCCTTCAACAGATGAATGGATAGTGAAATATGGTAAGTATATACTATGGAAAACCATTAAGTTGTAAAGAAAAATAAAATTGTGAAATTTGTATATAAATAAATGGAACTAGAAAAGATCATATTGACTGAGATGACTTAGATGTGAAAAGACAAATGTTTTCAGTCATCTGTAGTTCCAGCATGGAGAAACCACCACAGACACTAGGAAAGTAAAAAGATGATATGAGGAGAAAATCTAGAGTAGGCCTAGCAGGGTACAAGAAATCTGAACAGAGAAAATTTAAAAAATGGGGTGGGGTGCTTCAATTTGGGAGTGGTGAGAGAGGCTAGTACAGAAGGAGGGGGGCTTAAATAACACTAAAGGTATCTGAAAAACCTATAAGGATCATATTATTAATTATTTACCACAAATTACATATAACATATATAAATCAATGCACAAATGTATTCATATATGGTTTAGTTGAAGGTAAGTCACCTGGGCTGACAAATCTCCATCCGTGAGCCATAGACTATATTAAAATAAAATCTTCAATACCAAACACGAAAAAAACCTCCTTTTGAGATGTTGGTCATGACCTTTGGAAACAAGACCTAGAGGACTCTGGGTAGAACTGACTTGAAAGGCCTCTTCCTGAGTAGGAAGCCTCATTTTATAGTACTGGAAGATGCTATCCAAGCTTCTGAGAGTGGGAATCAACAGTCCTACCCAGCTGTAAGGGAACCAATAGTCCTAACCAGCTGCAGTGCCTATGAAGCACCACAGCAACCAACATGGCATGATAACCCTGAAAGTTCAATAGTGGCTCTCAGATGTTGGTAGAAACCAACAGATCTCTAATTGGATGTAAGGCCCTTTCAATAGGAATAAATGTTATGTCTGGTACTGGAAACCCAGCAAACTACACAGGGTTAGTGAGGTCATGGATCCTAGAGAAGAATCAACGACTACCACTCTCCTAACACAGCATAATTCATAATTGCATTCTAAATGCATATCCTTATACCCACAGGTAAGTGTAGCTCTCACCACTTATCAAAATAAAGTCTTTGAAATAGACCAACAGACAGAGACCATTATAGAAAGGCACAACTGGTCAAAAGGCAGAGAACAATTGACCATGGGTACTCAGCCACAATGAATACATCTACAACATAACTCCTACACCTAAGGTTCAGGGAACATCACAGAAGAGGGAGTGGAAAGATTGTAAGAGGCAGAGGACCAGGCAAGGTGCTGTGACAATGTGTCTTCTAAAAATGACAAGAGTGTTTCTTCCGTGATACCTCAACATTGGCTGTCTAAACAAGACTCAAAAGAGCATGCCACCATCAAACTGCTATTATGGAAAGGGGAAATCTCATGGGGTTCTACCCACAGGTGAAGAACTACAGGCAGCTAAGGGAAGCTAGAACTGAAAGCAAGAACAGCAGTCTTCCTTAGAGATGATCCCACTAATTGGTTGTCCAACAACAAGTGTTCAACCCTAAAATCATACATATACCAGTACATTATACATGGATAGAGGAGGTTGTATTTATACATTTAAGTGTATATGTGTTTGTGTGTGCATGTGTGTGTTCTAATAAAAACTAAAATAAAAAGAAGCCATGATTTCCAGAGGGAGCAAGAGATATGCATGGGAGGGAATGGACAGAGGAGAGGAAAGAGGGAAATAATGTAATGTTTAATTAAAAATATTTTTTAAAAAGGAAAAAAATTAAAATTGATCTTTGTAAAAAAAATGCGTGGGATTTCATCACTTATGTGAAAGGAAATTGTCGTAGTCAGGGTTTCTATTCCTGCACAAAACATCGTGACCAAGAAGCAAGTTGAGAAGGAAAGGGTTTATTCAGCTTAAACTTCCACACTGCTGTTCAACACCAAAGGAAGTCAGGACTGGAACTCAAGCAGATCAGGAAGCAGGAGCTGATGCAGAGGCCATGGAGGGATGCTGCTTACTGGCTTGCTTCCCCTGGATTTCTCAGTTTGCTTTATTATAGAATCCAAGACAATCAGTCCAGGGATGGGACCACCCACAATGGGCCTTCCCCCTTGATCACTAATTGAGAAAATGCCTTACAGCTTGGGCTCATGGAAGCATTTCCTCAACTAAAGCTTCTTTCTCTGTGATAACTCCAGCTTGTGTCAAATTGACACACAAAACCAGCTAGTACAGAAATCATGGGGAAAATGTTAGGAATTCTGCACAGAAGGTGAGTTTTGTGATGATAAATGTTTTTCTTTAATTCTAGTTAGTTGTAGGCTAGATCATAAATAGGGGCAAATGAACAATGAGCTAGGGACAGACTATTCTGCAGCACATTCCTAAGGCTATTTGTTTACATGTTGCTACATGATTGTAACCATTATATCTCTTTGGAGGAGCTACACTTGAGTGGTTTGTCCATCTTTCCTGAAAGGTACACGGTGGGGTGAGATAGTCTATGCATTTTTGTCTACATGTGATTATTTTCATTTCCTTAGCAGCTAATGTTTAAATATTCAGCAAAAGTATGTATTAATGTGGCTTAGCAAATTGAGAAGGAAAAGTGAAGGGAAAATGATAGAACAAAGGCAGGCAGTCTCGTTGGAAGCATTCAGTTAGCTATACTAGCCAGTTTTTTTTTCAGAAGAAGGGCCACATAAATGGATCCTGATTGGAAGGTATGGTTCTTCACAGTTGAGTTCTCTCAATACATGAAGAGGTGGATATCAAGCAGATTCTACATGAGAAAGTTGCATTGTGCTTTTCTAGGTTAGGAGATCTTTGGTTCTCTGTTCTTCAAGGAAAGGCTGTTCATTCAGTTCATGTTACATTTACTTCTAAGAGAAGTGGAGGATGTCTTAGAATACAGCAGAAGTGGGTGGTTGGAGAAGGAGTTCTGTATTTTCACTCTAGAATTTGTAGCTTGTGTCTAAAGAGGCTGTAGGATTCTAATGTGAGCCTAGCTTACACATATGGGGTTGCTAGAAACAAGGAAAGGACTGTTGCTTTCCTTACTTTTGGTTAATATTAATTTTTATGAAATCTTCACATATGAATCCTCGAAGGTATGTTAAAATAATTTTTAACAGTTCCCCGTTAAATGTTAAAATATACAATTTCAAATTTTATTGTTCCATTAATGGAATAAAATATTAGACCACTTTTTCATATGTTTAATCTTAGGCTTAATCTCAAACAGAATCTCCTTGTTTCTATAAATTATGCATGATGCCATTCAAAGTACCCCATGCTGTATTATAAAATATGGTAGCAAAATAAGAACAATGTATAGTGTCATGGTTTTTTTGTTTGTTTGTTTTTGCAATGTTTTTCTCACAATGTTTTCAATTTTTCATTTCTGACATCATTCAGAAATGTCTTCACAGATGTGGGACTTTAACCTCCTTCTTCTTGAAAATCTACTCCTGACTCTCAAATGCTGCTTGGACTCTGGATACTGATAGTCACTTTTAACCTTCTTTAACTCACTGCTGCTGCACAATGTTTGGATGCTTCCCTTATTTCAAGTACTTTTTCCTTTTTAGAAGGACACTATTGCACAGTATAGTAGCAGGATGGTGAAGACATTGACTGTGATGCTGTGAGAAGTGAGTGAGGGTTTACAATCCGCCACTGCCCTCTATGCATCAAGAAGAGAGAGCGAGGCTCAGCTTTTCCAAGTGTTACTTCTTTGGAGAATGACAAGGCTGATCTCATTGGTTACCAAATGGAAGAGGAGAATGATTGAGTTTAGTTCTGCCTTGCATTTTAACAAGGCCTGGTCAAGTGATATTGAAATCTTTAAACTGGCATTTCTAGGAGGGATTTTGGTTCTTAGTTTCAATGTTGTGGCTGTAGTAAATTCTACCTTATTTGTGGATGAAGAGTTGGGGATAAAAGTTTAAATCTGATGCTTGGCAAGTATACACATTTGGCAATAAAGAGTGGAGTTAGCAAATGTAGAATTGTGTAAGATATTGGAGAGACTATGATGTTACTCAGTATTCTGAAGTAACGGAGAGAAAGAAATTTTGTTTGTTTGGAAGCTTTTTCCCCGTGTTCCATCATATTCATATATATATATATATATATATATATATATATATATATATATATACACACACACACACATATATGTTTCCAGTGTCTCTTTAAAGAGCTATTTTGTAGACTGGTAGATTGACAGCTCAATAAACTACCTCTTCAGACCCACTACTTAGTTGGATCAGTTTTCCCTGGCTGTTGCAAGTCAGTGACTAACTACAGTGGGGGTGTTATTAGAGATGGTTTCTCTTCAACATTGGCTGCTAGGCAACTGTTGCCTGGAGACTCCATTGTAGTCTGAATGATTTTCTTGAAACTACAGGGCTGTCTTGCCATACTAACCCTCTGGCCTTTATCCTTTAGTGTATACTGAGCCTACTTTTGCTGACTCTGCTGCTGTCTCTTTATCCTTCACAGGCCTATTTCCCTATAGACTTCTTGGCATTTGCTTCTAAGAAAAGCAAACTGATACAGGTACCAACTTGAGTTTTAATAGTTGACCTGGACAGCTCTGATACCTTGAATTCCTCAGAAATATGAGCCAAACCCCTGAAATTGATTCATTTTCCCACAATATCTAGTTATTTAGCAGTACTTAATCTTACAAATTGTATTTATAGGCCTATCTGTGGTAAAGATGAACAGAAATACTTTGAATATTAAGAAAATGAGGGTCTTGCATACCATCCCCCACTACATTCACTAGTTAGCTTGTGCTAACTAGTGCTGGTATTAAGTAGAGTTAAGATTCATCATCAATGTTCTGTCTCCAGAGATCTATTATTTCTACCAAAACAGAACCATGAACTTATATTGGCTTGCAAATCTTTGAGGAAATTCTCAGTATGTTTTCAGTCATTCCTGGTTGTAGTACAGTTCTCTGTCCTTGGTGCTGGATTACGGAACAGTAAAAATAGGTCCTTGTCACAAGGAGCTTCTAGAAGAGTGGAGAACAGACAGAACATGGATGAAATGCTAGCCAGGCCTTTGCCTTTTGTTTTTTGTTTGTTTGTTTATTTTTTGTTTTCGTTTGATTGTTGTTGTTGTTTTTACAAGACAAGTCCAATAATATCATGTCCATATTCCAACTCTTAACTTCTATATCTAAAATTAGAGTCACTTAAAGAAAAGTGCTGAAAAGAATCTATCACATTTCCTTTTCAAAAACTCAGCTCTCTGGAAACCCAGCCTTTAGTTAACACCCTAGTGACTTGAGAGTAGTGATTTGATGAATGTCCCCTAAAATCAGTACATTTGAAGTGAGGACCAGAAGAAGATGATAGAATACAATTACATAGTCTTCTTGAGAAGCAAAGCCAAATATTATACAAAGAGATTCACCTCACAGTGACAAGATCAAATTCCAATTTTATTTATCTATTTGAGAATGAGGAAACAAATTTATTTGTGGCTGTTTTGGACTTTTTAAATTTGAAAATATTTTTTTCACATGATATATTCTGAATTTGGTTCTCTCTTCCAACTCCTCCAAGATCCTCCCCATCTCCCCACCCATCCAAATCTAAATGACCTTTTCTTGTTCTCTTTTGAGAAAACAAATAGTCATCAAAAAAGAAAAATGATAATAAAATAAGACAAAATAGAAACAGTCAAATCTGTGTAGGATAAGACATACAAATAAAAAGAAAAGCAAAGAGCTAAAGTAACAGCATAAGAAAAAGACATACATACATGCATACATACATACCACACAGACATTGGGACACATGGAAATTCCCCAAAGCCATAAAATTAGAAACTATAATATATAAGCAAAGTCTTATAGGTTAAGGAAAAATTACCCAGACAAAGTATTATCAGACAAAATAATCTCAAAAAATAGAGTTTGTTTTGTGTTGGGCATCTATAGATGGGTACATAGCCTGATCTTAAGAGTGGTTTGTATACCTAGTAAGACTTTGTTTGAGAAAACTAAATTTTCATTTGTAAGTGGTTACCATTTGGGGACAGTTTATGGGTTAGGTATGTGTCCTTGTATCCACTTCCTCACTTCAGCACTGGCCCACATCTGGCTTAGATATGTGCATGCTACCATGATCTCCGTGAGTTCATATGTGCATTGGTCCTTTTTTGTTTAGAAGAACTTGTTTCCTTGGAGTCTTCCACCTCTGGCTCTTATACCTACTCTTCTGTAGGATTCACTGAGCCAGAAGAAGAAAGAATTGATGGGCATTGCATTGAGGATTGAACATTCCAAGGTATTTCATTCTTTTCACGCTGTATAGCTGTGGATCTGTGTTTGTCCCCATATAGTACAAGAGGAAGCTTCTCTGATGATGCCTGAGGAAGATACTAGTCTGTAAATTACAAAAGAATGTCATTAGAGGAATCTGTTTCTATGCTTTTCCAGGTGACAGTCATATTTGAGTTTCACCTAGGCCCTTGGATTATCTTGTAGGTATGAAGTTATTGTGCACCGTGATTATTCTTGTATTATTCAAATGCTGATTTCTCTGCCCCCATATCTGGTTGCAATGGCATGCTAATAATTATTCTAAGTATCTTCCAACTCTTTGTCATGTAAACATTGTTCCCCATTTATTCTTTGATTTGTCAATAAAAGTTGGTCAACCAATGGCTGAACAGAGGAGAGAATAGGGCTGGACTTCCAATCCCAGCCAAGAGAGTGGTAGAGACAGAAGAAGAGGACTCACCATAAGGATAGGGTATAGGGGCCCCAATTGGGACACACTTGAAGTAGAGAGAGCTAAATCAATACTAAAATGCAAATATCTTAGGGATTTTGGTTGGGAGTTGGATTATTTTAAAGGATTAAAATAAATTAATACTACTCAGATATTGTGCCATAAAGCTTGGTTAAATAAATCGTATAGTCTCTGTCTTATTTATTTGGTAGGTAGTTGGGATAAAGAAAAAAAATACCACATTTTTTTGCACAAACACTATCTAGGCACATGTTCCTGGCTACTCAGGTAGGATTGGGATGGGGTCAATCTCATGGAGAGGGCCTTAAATCCAATCAGATATTGCCTGGTTATTCCCACAAGCTCTATGCCACTATTGCACTTGCACAACTTTATGTGAATGTCACCATTGTTGATCCAAGTGTTTATAACTGGGTTAATGTTTACCTTTTCCACACTAGCATGCAAAGTACTATAAACTATAATCAGTAGGGGGCAAAGACTCTAGGTAGGCACCAACTCAATCACTCCATGTTCAATAGGTTGTGTAGGTGTTATCTTCACCAATAGAGCCTTACTACTGGTTTGTAAAGAGCAACCAGTAACATTGACCTGGGTTGTTCGAGAGTTCCTGTGGGATCCCTTTGGCTAAAAACTTGATTAGCTATAACCAATTCCCAGAATTTTTATTGAGTGATGAAAGATGTCTATATGTGATTCTGTAACCCCCATTATTTGGTGATTCTATTTAGATCATCTTCATTTTTGTATATATTTTAGGAAGCTTCTAATATATTAGGTTTTCAAACAACCTCTTAAATGGCCTTTGGTTTTAGATATTCCTCCCCACACTCCCTCTGTTAACCCTTTCTTACCTTCATTCATATCCTTCCCACTCCCATCATCCATTCATATCTATTTAATCTATTTACTCTTCCTAGGGAAATCCAATCCTCCTCTCAAAGCTCTTAATTTCTGTGGTTCTGTGGATTGTAGCCTGCTTACAAAAGACTTAAGCACTAGCATTCACATACAAGTAAATGCATACCATATTTGTCCTTTTGGATCTGAGTTACTTCCTTCAGATTGACTTTTTTCTAGCCTCATCCATTTACTTATGAATTTCATTTTTTTAAATGGATGAGTAATACTCCATTGTGTAAATATACTACATTATTTTTGTCCACTTATTCTTTGATGAACATTTACCCTGTCTCCAGTTTCTGGCTATTATAAATAGCACAGCAATGAACACTGTTAAATAAGTGTACTTATGGTAGGATGTAGAATCATTTGGGTATTATGCCAAGAGTTATATAGCTGGATCTTGAGGGAAATCTATTGACGGCTTCCAAAGCAACCACTACACTGATTTCCATTGTGGGTATACAAGTTTGAACTCCCACTGGCGATGTGTGAGTATTTCTTTTGCTCCACATCTTCTCTTGTATGAACTGTCATTTGTTTTATTGATCTTGACCACTAGTATAAGATGAAATCTCAAAGTACTTGTTGTAGCATTTCCCTGACAAGTAAGGATGTTGAACATCTTTAAGTCTTTCTCAGCCGTTTGAGTTTCCATTTTGGAGAATCCTTTGTTTATATCGGTATTCCATTTTTAAATTGAATTGCTTGTTTTCTTGATTTCCAGTTTTTGAGTTCTTTATGATTTAGATATTAGTACTTTATTGAATGTAGAGTTGGTAAAAATCTTTCTCATTCTCTAGGCTGCCACTTTGTCTGAATGATGATGTCCTTTGCCATGCAGAAGTTTCTCAGTTTCATAAGGTCCCATTTATTAGCTGTTGACTTTAATGCCTGTACTAACGATGTTCTGTTCAGAAAATCTTTTACTGTACCAATGAGTTCAAGGCTATTCTTCATTTTCTCCTCTATCAGGTTCAGTGAATCTGGTTTTATGTTAAGCTCTTTGATTCACTTGTATTTGATTTTTTGTGCATGGTGGTATGTATAGGTCTACTTGTATTTTTCTATCTGAAGACATCTAGTTTGACCAGAAGCATTTACTGAAGATGCTGTCTTTTTTTTCCAGTGTGTATCTCTGCTTTTTTATTTATTTAAAAAAATCAGTCATCCATAGGTGTGTGGATCTATGCCTGGGTCTTCAAGTCAGTTTCATTGACCAGCATGGCTAATTTTGTGCCAATATCATGCTGTCTTTACTACTATGAGTTTTACTACTGAAGTAAAATGAGGTCAGGGATGGCAATACTTCCAACAGTTCTTGTATTACTTGGGGTTATTTTAGCTCTCCTATTTTTGTTGTTGTTGTTTTGTATTGTGTGTCTCTCTATATAACTGTCATTTAAAATCTGTGAAGAATTGTGTTGTAATTTTGATAGTGATATCAGTGAATCTGTAGATTGCTTTTGGTGGATGGCTATTTCTACTATATTATTCCTACTGATGCATGAGTATGGGAGATCTTTCCATCTTCTGTTATCTTTTTCAATTTCTTTATTCAAATGTTTGAAATTCTTATCATGCAAGTTTTTTCATGTGATTGGTTGGAGTTACTCCAAGATACTTTTTATTATTTGAGGCTATTGTGAAAGCTCATTTTGCTCTGATTTCTTTTTTAGTCGGTCATTTGTATATAGGAGGGCTACTGACTTCTATGAGTCAATTTTGTATCCAGCTACATTGCTAAAAGTGCCTAAATTCAGTAATGTGGTGTTCAGTTTCCATGAATTTGTAAGGTCTCTGTTGTTTCTTTTGTTGATCTTCAGCTTTAATCTGTGATGGTCACTTAGCAGTCAGGGTATTATTTCAATTTTCTCAAATCAGTTAAGACTTGCTTTGAGTTCAATTATGTGCTCAGTTTTTGAGTGAGGTCCCTGAGATTCTGAGAAGAAAGTATATTCTTGTATTCTTAGGTGAAATGTTCTATAAATATCTCTTACATACATTTAGATTGATGATATCTTGTTATCTTTCGTCTCCCCATTTACTTTCTAACTTTTCACCTGGATGGGTTTCTCTGCTCCTGAGGCTTTAAAGAGAGAGCATCTATGACATAATATTACATTTTCCTTCCTTCATTCCTTCAGCATTTTTCTGTTTAATTTTTGTCTGAATGACCTGTATATTGATGAAAGTGGGGTATTGAAGTCTCCCACTACCACTGTTTGAGGATCAATATGTGATTTAACCTGGAGTAGAGTTTTTTGATAAAGCTCTTTCATCCTTTTATTCTGAGGTGATGTCTACACTTGATATTAAGGTGTTTATCTTGGATGCAGCAAAAGGATAGATCCTGTTTTCATATTCAAACTATTCTGTCTTTTTCTGGGTAATTGAGAGCATTGATGTTCAACATTATCAATGAGCAGTGCTTCTTGTTTCCCATTGTTGCTGTTGTTGTAGTGCGGAATTTCCCCAACTCTTTTGATTTGCTGATCTGAAATTATTTATTTTTTGTGTTTTCATGGGTGTGGTTAACTTTTTTAGGTTAAAGCGTTCTTTCTAGTACCTTCTATAAGGCTGGATTTGTAGAAATATATTGTCCAAATTTGATTTTATTGTAGAATGACTTTTTCCTTCATTTATTAATTTTGAACGTTTTGCCAGCCATAGTTGTCTGGCTTACATCTTTTGTCTCTTAAATTTGTAGAACATCTGTTTCAGATCCTTCTGGGTTTTAGAGTATCCTTTGGGGTATTTATTTTTCTGTTAGTTCTACCTATTAGAAAATGCACCCAATTGGCCTTTTTTTTCCCCTTTTAGCCTTTGGGATTATTTCACGGCTCTGTGCAGCTAGTGTTTTGATTACTATGTGCCAACTTTATTTTCTGGTCTAGTCTACTTGATGTTCTGTATGCCTCTTATACCTTAATAGGCATCTAATTCTTTAGGTTAGGAAACATTTCTTCTCTGATTTTGTTGAAAATATCTGCTGTGCTTTTGACCTGGGTTTTTTCTCCTTCTTATATTTCTATTATGTTTAGAAGTTGACTTCTCATAGTGCCTCAGATTTCCTAGATGTTCTGTGCTTGGACTTTTTTAGATTAACATTTTCCTTACTAAGATATATATTTATTTTATATTGCCAGATATTCTCTCTTTCATCTCTTACATTCTGTTGGGGAGGCTTGCTTTGAGGGTTCTGTTCAAATTTCTAAATTTTTCATTTCCAGGGTTCCTCTAATGTGGGTTTTCTTCTTTTTTTCCTACTTTCATGTCTTGAACAGTTGTCTTCACTTCATTGTAAAGTTTGTTTGTGTTTTCATTATCGTGTTTATCTATATTTCTTTTAAGGTCCTTAAGCATATTAATAATAGATGTTTTGAAGTCAATGTCTTGTGCTTCTATATTGCATTTTTCATAGCCTACTTCAGTAGGGCTGCTGGGCTCTAGTGGAGACATATTGTCCTGGCTGTTATTGTGTTTTTATGTTGGCATCTAGGGACCTGAGATTTAGGATTATTGTAACTCTAGGTGTTTATATTTGGTCATTTCTTTTATGAATGAGTTTCCAGTCCTTGGTTTCTGTTGCTCCTCTGGATTATAGATGCTATAGTTGCTGTAGGTTGCTTTGTATGGAGTGTTTCTGAGTCTCTGCTTGGTGTGACCCCTGGGGTTCAAGGGTAGAACTTGTTTCTAGGTATTGCGAGCTGACACCGGAATGAGGATTGGCTAGACAGGTAGGGGTCTGAGAGGATATTCAGAAGGGAGAAAGAAATGGGTATGCCACAAGGATCTGTGTAATCCATGGGTAACAGATGAAGAAAGAGAAGTCAGGCTCTTGGTGATGGTCTGCTACAAGGCTTTGGATGGGACTGGCATTTAGAATTGGAAGAAAGGAAGGAGACGTTGTTCTCTGGCCAGCGTGGCCTCAATTTTCTGGGAAGAGACTTCCTCCAGTGCTGATGGCTGAGACTGAGGAATGGGATAAGGAAAGAAAGCTGAATCCCCAGTTGTCATGGCCAGCATGCTTCCAAGGAAAGATTGCATCAGGTTTTGGCAGGTGAGACTAAGAGCTGGGGTGAGGAAGGAGGAAAGGCTACATTAGATTTGTAAATTCTAACTTTATCTGTGTTCATTCCTATTCAAAAAGAATATATTGAAGTGTGACTTTAGTCTTTAACACTTTCAAGATTTGATAATCACATGATAGATAATGCCCTCTTTATGATGTTTACAACGTACTTGTTAAGAGAAATCCATTCGTGTGTGTGTGTGTGTGTGTGTGTGTGTGTGTTTTCATTGAAACTAGAGAGCAACCTCATCTGTTGTTTTTCTTCATGTATCACTGAGTGTGTATTACAAGACAGGGTCTCTCACTGTCCTGGAAGTCACTAGTAGGTTAGTTTGGCTGCTCCACAACTTTTAGAGATCCTTCTGTTTCTGCTTCCCAGCCCTGAGATCACAAATGAATGTTACTCTGCCAGTTTTTGTTGATGGTGGGGTGATTGGGAGGAGCTTGAGGGTATCAATCTTCCTGTCCACAAGGCAAGCATTTAACCAAACAAGCTATCTCCTCAGTCTTACAATAACTGCTTGAGACATCTGTCACCCAATGATAGCTGTCAGTTTTCTTCTCTGTCATATTAACTGGCTTAACTGTGCCATATCTCATTGTAATAGTTCTGTGATTGATTTAGCATTTGTCTATTCTTGGGCACAAAACATATTTCATTATGTGAAATTTGTGGACTCTGTCATAAGTTGTTTTGCATTATTATTGGGTGCTATTCATAAACAAGAGATTCAAGTATAGCATCCAATACCAAGACAGAAACTCAAGATGTGGTATAAGTCAAGGTGCTAGTCCTGGCAGTGAAGCAAGCTTGGGAAAGGACTGTTTTTAAAAAGAATGATCACACTTCTTGTGAATGGTCTTCAATTTTGACCTTTAGTTTCTTAGACAAGTACATTCCTTAGATAAAGCATTCATTCAGACATATGAGTTACTGTGTTGACCTGACTATTGGTAAAGAAAGAATAACATGGATGGGGGCTGGGAGATGATGCTAGAGAGCTAACTCAGCATATGTTTTTTTCAAAGACATGAGTTCAGTTCCCACAACCCACATGGCAGTTCACAACCATCTGTGACTCCAGTTCCAGGGGATCCATTCCAGGATATTTAAAGCCTTCTTCTGACCTTCCCAGGCACCAGGCATTCACTTGATAAACATACAAGCATGCAGGGCAAATTCTCACACAAATGAAAGAGTAGATCCTTCTTTAAAAAAATAAAATAACATAACACACATTGTGGTATATGGTGTGGGAGACTGTTCATTTATCAATTTGTTATTTTATTCATTTATTTTAAAAGTATTGATTGAGTTCTTATGAGTTCCAAACAGAGTAATTTCTAGATCTTATGAAGTTTGACTCTTTTGGGAGAGGGTGGATATTAAACACAGAAATTTATAGGCTAAGAGTCAATATGTATGTCAATAAAACAAGAAAGGGGCAGGAAGTGATATATTCTTACTTTACTTGTGCCTAATAACAGATCATAAAAATATGTGAGGCAAAAATAGACTAAACTGCAAGAAGAAATAAAAACAATCTACTCTTATACATGGAGATTTCAAGGAGCATCTAAATCTGTCATTATATAACAAATCCAATGTGATAATGCCACATAAGATATAGTTACACCAATCACCAACATCAAACAAGTGAAAGCAAATAGCACTTTACTCAACAGCCACAGGGTATGCATCTTTCCTTAGCTCACTTACAACATTTACCAAGGACCTCATTCTTGTCCATAAGATAGATATAAAATAATATAAATATAAGAGAATAGGAATTATAAACTACATATTCTTAGACTGCAGAGGCATGAATTCAGAAGTAAGCCAGACAAATGATAATGAAACTTCAAAATGTTTGGAGATTAATCAGTATACTTCTATAAACACACAACTATAAGCAAATTATCAAGAAAGGACTTGAAACTATTTTAACCTGAATAGGACCAGTATTAAATAAAATTTGTGAGCAACAGGCAAATAATTCAAAGGGAGAAATACATAGTATTGAGTTCATATATTATAAAAGGATATAGACCCAAAACCCAAGCTTCTGCCTTAAGAAGCTACAAGAATACATTTTATACCTAAGACAGGAAAACAGGAGAATTAATAAAGTTACGTCAAGAATCAATAAAGATAAAACTAAGAAAACAAAATTCAAAAGAAGCTGGTTCTCAGAGAAAACAAAACCAAAAGCAATTGGTGTACAGTCAATCAGAGTAGTCAAGAAAGATGCAGGCAGATTAAAGCACTAGTCAGAGACGAGCCATTATGTGCATGTGTGCATGTGTGTATTTGCATGTGCATGTGTATGTGTATCTGTGAATATATCTGTATGTGTGTTTGTGTGTGTATGTGTAATAAATGATTTTAGCAGAAACATGTCTATTAAAAAATTAAATTGAGAATTAAAAACTTTCCCAAGTGGAGAGAAGAAAATTCATTTGTCTCTGAATCTCATTGGACATTCTGTTTTCTACATGTTCCTAGAAGAAGAAACAGAAGAAACCTTCTTTACTGTTTCTGTGAGGCCAGAATAACCCTTATTACTCAAACAAGATAATCCAAAGTGTGACAGAAAATGTCAAGTACAGATTATGAACACAGGTTAAATAACCCTGAACGGAATAGTTGCAAATCCAAATGTATACAAACAACACAACCAGGTGAGAGTTACTGCAGGTATGTAAGACTGGTTAAACATTCAAAATTTTAACATAATCCAACTATTGAAAAATAAGCTATATGAGAAAAATCACATGATCATATTAAAAGATGCAGAAAATGTATTTGGCAAAGTCCTTTGCTGATTCATGACTAAACACTCATGAGGAAATGAAACTAGAGAAAGAACTTTGTTGGTCTGATTAAAGAAAAAAAAAAGACATCCTCAAACAGCCTGTGGTGAGCACATTGTAATGGTTACAAAACTAGATGCTGGTCCCTAAGGCTGGAGAGCAGACAGGTGTTTCCCCTCATCACTCCTGTTCAACAACATGCTGAAAGTTCTATGCAATGCAATGAGACAAAAATGAAAACGAAAAGCTTACAGCTTGTAGTGAAGAAATAAACCCTTGTTTACTCACAAATGGTGTGTGTGTGTGTGCAAGGAATCAATAGAATACTAGCAGAGTTAGTAAGAGAATATAGGAATGTTAGAATGTAGAAGATTAATATATTAAAAACACTTTGTGTACAACATAAATATAATATTGGAATTTAAATGAAAAAGAATATCATTTATAGTGGCACTGAAAAAATAATTTGTGCTTAGTAATGGCCCATAAGAAATGTTCAATAAGTTCAGGAAGAACATACCATACTCAGATGAAATAAATTGAAACTAGTATGTATCAATTTACAGGCATTTCATATTTATGAATAGCAAGACTCAATACTGTTAAGATACCTAGCCTTCCCTACTTGATCAGTAGAGTCAACACAAACCGAATGAAATCCCCAGTGAAGAGAAAGAGAGGAGTGAAGAGAACGGTCAGAAGCTCCCAGCCCCAAATCTATACTATGGTCCAACAACAATACGGTCCTCCAACAAGGCCACACCTCCCAATAGTGCCATCCCTTGGATGAGCAAACATTCAAATCTATCAGCCTGTGGGGGCCATTCTCATTCAAACTACCACAGACTTAATATTCAATTGTGTCCTAGACATTTAGTGAAATGAACAATAAACTACACATACACACTCATGCAAGCACACTCAAACATATACACTATGCGGGATTACTTTTAACAAGTTGACATTCTCAACTGGAAGTAGGGAACTTTCCCTTAAAACGGTGAGTAGAAAAAGAAATTATGGCTTATTCTTAAGAAAAATTTATAAAAAAAAATTTAAAAAATTAAAAAAAATTTATGACTGTTGTGTTAAAATGAGTGATCTCTTTGACCACAAACATATATTTTGAAATACTATGGAGAAAATGGTAATGCATAGTGCTAAGTGGGAAGACATTCTTACAGGCCTACTATTATACAATTCTAACTTTCTAGCCTTTTGGAAAAAAAAAAAACCAGTGATTATTGTATAGGAGCCATTAAAGGATGAGACTCGTAATGAGGAAAGTGCATGCAAGTACACACATGGTTTAACAGAATGAAGAAAGAGAAGAGTGGGAAACCCCAAAACTGGGTAGGCATATGGCAAAAATACTTCTGGCATGACATTTAATTAAGGGACCAATTAACATCAACAGTTTATACTTATTTAATGCAGATCAGTCAGCCATTTTAAAGAAGTTGATAAAGGGTTTTTTTTTGTTTGCTTTTGTTTTTGTTGTGGTTTTTTGTTCTGTTCTGTTCTGTTCTGTTCTGTTCTGTTCTGTTCTGTTATGTTTTGTTTTGTTTTGTTTTGTTTTGCTTTGTTTTGTTTTGTTTTGTTTTGAGATAGAGTTTCTTTGTGTAGCCCTGGCCACTCTGGAACTCACTATGAAGCGCAGGCTGGCCTTGAACTCAGAGAACTCTACCAGCTTCTACTCCCAAGTACTGGGATTGAAGCTGTGCACCACTAGAAATCTACCTGCTCCTGCCCCTCAAGTGTGCACCACCACCACCTGGCTAATAATTTTTTTAAAATAAAAGTATTTAAAACATTACTAGGATTATTGGTAGAAACCAGACTATTTTAGCAGTACAACAATATAGCAGGAAGTGTGCTGAGAAGACTATGAATAATTGATTATTTGGATGAGGCTCATAATGAGGAAAAAGTCTGTTCACACTTAGATTTGAGAACCAAAAGTTTTGATGATGGACAGCACAGGTCGTGTGGAAGAGAGGAAGCACCTGAAGACCGAAAACCAAGTTACTGTGTATAGAAGGGTGGGTGCCTGAGCAGTGGTTCTCTTATGCAGATCTTTATTAATCCTGAACATGAAAATTATGAATTTAAATAAGCAACTGTTAGTCATCAGGATATAATGACTCATTGGATAATATGAGCATGCCTTCCTTTTTCATTTTACAAAATATCTGTTTTATGATTTGATAATTCATTTCTTTTTAATAATAAAAGAAAAAATGTAAAAAAAAAAACCAACAACATTGAGACAAAGGCACAAAAATAATAGCTAAATTCCTGCACTCTAACAATCTAGAACCTGAGCCCTAGTGACTGATGACGTTTTATGAAGATGGCAGGAGACTAACTCATAAGTACCCGTTGTACATTACCCAAATAGACTATCACAAGAAAACTAACTTAATGCTACAAATTTACAGCAAAGCAATAGAGTGGTATGTCTGCATGGTCCCACAGGCTATGCACAAACAACACATGGAGAAATCCAAAGTAATATCCTCTTAACCATGATAAATAAATTACCACTCATATATATATTCGATATATATTCAAGTGAAAAAAATAACTCCTTGGCAGCTCAGGCCCGACTCATGAAGCCCACAACACTTAAGTCTGAGTACAGTCCTCAGTTTCCAGTCACACTGGAACAATAAGGATCTATTGAGGGAAATAGGGCATTTGGAGTAACACAGAAAGAGGAAGAGCGACTCTAGCTACTTACTGTATAGGAGGGCAGGACTTCAGACATCTGTCATTATGATTGCTTTATCACAGAGGCCCAGATGGAATGAAATACATCTCCAGAGGTACAGGAAACCAAGATAAAATGGTACTGCATTCCCTAAATAATCAGTGACAAGAAACCCAAATCCTAAAGCAATTCCAAGTCGGAGAAAGAGCAGACATGAGAAGAAGAGTTAAGTCTTGTATTAAATTCATGTCCAGAACTAAACACATGTAAATTAGGAAGAACTTAGGGGAAAGTACATGCAAACACACTCCAAGACTGGGAAATATGGCAAAAATACTTCTGGCATGACATTTAATTAAGGGACCAATTAACATCAACAGTTTATACTTATTTAATGCAGACAAGATTTGGAAGTGTGACATTTAGAGTTTGAATTTACTGGTGACTTTTTTTTTTCTGCATGATTTTTCTGGAGGAAATTTGAAAACAGAATCCCCGATATTTTCTCACATGTTGTTACATGGACTATCCTGTTTCACTGAAAGCCACAATTGATTTTAAGTTCACTAAATTGTGGTGGTTTATATTTTAAGGTAAAAGCAGTATGCTTATATACACACAGAGGGAAAAAAAGCCTACAAACCTTTTCACATATCAAAATATCAAGCTATTCTTCAATGTTTGGTTATCAGGCCTTAAATACACACAAATGTGCATGCATACATTTGTTACAAAATTGATGAGAAAAACTCAGGGGAAACTTATGAAAATACATCAAAAAACCACACTCTAGGCTGTTTGCTTTGCAACTGACATTTCAAATTGTGAGTAGGAAAACAGGAATGATTGCATTTAGCCTTTTGCAAATCTGTGTGCTGGTGTCCCATAGTGACAGGCTGGGCAATGCATTAGTACAGATCAGGGTAGAAGGATTCTGCTTCCTCTTCTTAATGGCATCTCTTAGCAGCAATTGCAGCTTTTTTATCTGTGGTCCAAGCCCAGGGCAAGATCCTACTGTGGTGTAATGACCTTTTTTATTTCTCCTCTTCTATTTCCATTTGTCTTTTTAATCTGCCTAGTGCTACAGTTTATGTCAACTAGCATTGTCTTAAAGTAATACTACTATGTCAGAATTTCTCAAACACTGTAGCCAGCTGTTCCTTTTTCTATAAAATGGAAGATTTTGTATATTCTTTTCATCTGCCTGAATTTTGCAACAAGAAAAAGAAGGATGAATATATAAGATAAAAATAGTAACTGTCTTTTGCCTTAGTGATTTGCTTATGTGTTTGAGAATCTAATACAAAATGAATTAATGTAAGGGAGAGTGGAGAAAAAGAAAATAATTAACCCTGTAATGTTTACTACTTTATTAATTGAAATGAGTTTCTGCAGTCCTACACACACACACACACACACACATACACACACACACACACACACAACTTAATTTGTGTTCTTTTCTCTATGCTAGTCACAATTGTTTGTACTCTCTCCAGAATGAGATTGGAAGTGGTCAGTTTTCATCATGGTTGGCTGTGGTAATTGATAGTTGTGCCAAATATTGGGAATGTTCTATCAACTCAAACACTAGTTGATTAAGCCTGATGAAACCACATATTTGGAAAACAGAGTAGATAGTACAATGGACCTAAACTCTACAAGTTTATATATATAGGTGTAAAATATTGCTACAAATCTATTTAGAGACATATTTTAGAATCTTGAGGGGAAGAAGAAAAATATGTATTTTGGATAGGCACTTTCCATCCATTTGAAATTTTATAGCCACATATAAAGATTGTACTCTCATTACTAGACAGATGTTTAATGTTCACATAAAGATAGTAAGTATCTCTTTGGAGAAACAATATGTCCTATCTGTATTCATAGATGGAAATCTAAGATGGAACTCTTATAAAACATAAGAACTCCTATTCAAGTTGAAGTCTGTGAAGTGTAGTGCCAAGATCAAAATCTCTTCAGGAGGCAAAATTGGAAGGTATGTGTGGATGAGGAAAGGGGGTTATGTATTTTTATAAAATTATAAATAGAGCTTGTTAAGAGACTATTGAGTCAGGTGAGTATCGTTTTGTATAAGTTTACAAATCGAATCTGGCTGTCACTGTCATTGCATGAAAGAGAAAGATAATTTGAGTACATTGAGAGACTGTTCAAAAAGAAAGTTGATAGAGTTTTGACATTCTAGAATTGTGTGTATTTGGGAATCACAGGAGTTAGTCGTCTTAACTTTATCCAATGTGATCATCATTTCAACAGAATTGACTCAATAGTTGCTTCCCTTGCTTCTGGGGTTCCCTCCTGCCTTAGCAGGAGAGGAAACAGAGGACTGGGGCCTGATAGAGCCGACACTGTTGCTTTATGGACTTGTTCCTGGTTTTTGACCATTCTCTGTCCCCACCTTAGGCTCCTCCATACTCCAGAGTCCAGACTGCCAAGTGATACCCACTCCCAAACTGTAGGCCTTGGTCCATTTTCTGACTCTTTCTCCCAGGTACAACCTCACCACACTCTCTGTCTGAGTAAACTTAGGAGATTCCTGCCTAAAAGGAACAAAAAAATTCAGGGAAAATTAGAGTGGAACATTCATAATTTTCCTTTACATTGACAGAGTGACTGATATTGAGAGATTGATTATTTGTTAACCTATTTATTTGAGATAGGGTCTTATCGTGTATCCCATGCTGCCCTAGGGCCCACCACATAGCCCAGGCTGACTTTGAATGGCTGACCTTGAATTTGTGTTCCTACTGCCTTAGACAAATGTGGAGATGACAGACAAGTGCCACCACATTCATCAAAGTTGAGCCATCCCAGTCTTTCTTCACATGAAGTTACAATTATTCTTAATGTGATAAACAGGACAAGGTCACCACATATCTATCTTATAATTCCATGAGCCTGTGACTGTGTCACTTTCAATGGCAAATTGACTTTTTGTAATAATAGCTCTGTGCATCTTTGTCAAAATATGTAAGAAAAACAAGGGGATTATTTTAAATAATTTTCAAATATTATTTATTTTTATGAAGCTGATACATATAATGTCCACTGAAAATAAAAAGAGGAATATTTGTTGAATACAATTTCACATGTGTAAGTTTATTAACTACTAATGAAAATTAAAATGTTTATAGGATATTCAAGGAAGATTTTCCTTTTAATCTTAAAATACTTTCTCTTCAAGGATATTATCTTTGGGGTTAAAATCTCTCTTACAATGTCTGTGCTCTTTTTTTCATTTGAAAGTTTTTGACAATTTCATTTGTAAGTACTGTTTTTACATCATTCTTTCTCCTTCTACCACTTTTAACTCCTCCCATCTCCTTACCACCACTATTCAAATTAATGACCTATTTTTAATGATATATATATGTATTACACATATAGTTTGTGATTGTATATGTATACATATATATAATTTGAGTTTATATATGTATAATATATATATATATATATATATATATATATATAGTATATGACTGTGTGTAATATTTCTCCCATCTACATTTAATGCTTGCATTCTTGACTTGAAACTTGAAATGGCTTCTTTTATTTCTCCCAAGATTTTAAAAGTAGCTTCAAGTTGAGGACGGATGTATTCTTTTTCCAGCGTTAGTTCTTGAAAAACTTCCTTGTCCACTGAAAGTTCATAGTTCGAGTTAAGGCTGAAATGTCAGGGCCAATAGTAAGTTCATTATAGACACTTGTATTGGTTGATCTCATGTATTGTCATAAACCTAAAGATGCACAGTCCTGCAGAAGATGGCCTCTTTGCACAGATGGAAGTTTTTGAAAGAATACAACATGAAAGAGATTGAAGTCTGATCTGAAAACAACCAGTGATAAATATCGAGGGCTGAGTTCTAAATTACCAGACATTGTAAGGAGAGAAGTATCAGTATTCAGTTTCAATCTACACATGATATTATAAAAGGACAAAAAAAATCAAAATACACTTGAAGGAAAAGAAAAATCTAATAAAAAGAACACATGAGCTTCCTTTCCTGTCACCTCATTTTCCTTGTTCCCAATTCTTTGGGAGTGTGATTAGCAATGGCTGACCTTCAGAAACAAAACCCAAATGCAGTCACTGGAAGAAAAACACTTATTTTGGCTCAAGGTTCTGTCACTCACGGGCTTTCTTTTTATGTGTTCTCAGTCTCATTGATGAACCCATTCAAAATTGGGCTCAGAAGGAAACTGAAAAACTTTCTTGGAATCAGAGATTGAGAGCACAGTGGTATGAATAGTATAGGTAAGATCATGGCAGCTGCTGGGAGGAAAGAGACAAAAAGAGAAGAAAGGGAGAGCTATATCATTTTCAAGCTCATTGCCTACAAAGGTGGTGGGTGCAGGTGATCTATGATCTCAGCTCTATGCTGGGCAGGCAAGGATTCTTAGGGTCTTAACATCTTGTCAGGTGTCCTGAGAAGACTGAAAGAGGGAGTGAAGGAGAAGATTATGTTTTCCTTTTTTTTAATAATTTAATTTTTTTCAAATTGTAATTCATTCACACAGGGGTTATAAACACAGAAAGGCAGGACGTGGGGAAGGGGATGACATTGGAGTGTGGATGTTCAGGGGGAATACAGATATCTTTCATAACAGGGTATCAGTTGGGTGAAGGTTCGGGGGACAGGTCATTATAACTCTGCCTATGATTCACTTGTCCTTATCTAAGTTGGTATTGTCTGCCAAAGCTACCAAGGTCTATGACTACTCAGGCTGGTAAATTTCCATGAAAGCTGCCTGTTTACAATAGCTTATAGCCATCTGTTTCAATGTTTTTCCACAGAGACTCAAGACTTGGTATTAGTATACATGTATGACAGGCCTATTGCTGATTTTAGGCCTATGGCTGATTTTAGGCCTTCAATATGTAATAAGGAATGCCCCTGACATCTCCTCCCTTCTCTAAGTATAGAAGGGCTGTGGCGATTATAATCTTGCAAAGGCGGGGATAGAGGCCTGACCTCCAGTAATTGAAGGGGACCTTGTAATGGCTCCGGTTCCCCCGTCGTTGTCCAGTGAGGCATGAAGGCCATACCCGTCCCGATGTGTTTTTCGTGAAGAGGGGATACTTTTGACATCAACCCCTATGCAGTCAGGCTTGTCCCTCAGGGAACCCAGAGAGATATTTTTAACTTTTATTTATATTCCCTTGCTGTGCTTAGCCTTGCAGCCTAAGCAAGAATTCAGATCACCAGTCAGAGGGGGTTCTGGGTGGCCCCTCTCTGCTTGGTCTAGGGGCGGAAGTCCCCTCTTTTAAGTTGGGTGGAAATGGGTTTTGGAAACACCCTGTATAAAGTAACAACCTCATCTTGAGTCTCGTGGTCCTCCATAGCTAACTTATGATAATGTATCTGAATAGGTTTTGCTATCAAATTATTTATCTGTTGTTTCACAGAGTTAGTCAGCCTACCAATCTCCGTTATGAACATTGATGCAAAAATACTCAATAAAATTCTAGCGAACTGAATGCAAGAACACATCAAAACAATCATCCATCACGATCAAGTAGGCTTTATCCCAGGAATGCAGGGTTGGTTCAATATATGGAAATCCATCAATGTAATCCACTATATAAACAAACTCAAAGAAAAAAAACCACATGATCATATCACTAGGTGCTGAGAAAGCATTTGACAAAACTCAACACCCTTTCATGATAAAAGTCTTGGAAAGATCAGGAATTCAAGGTCCATACCTAAACATAATAAAAGCAATATACAGCAAACCAGTAGCCAACATCAAACTAAATGGAGAGAAGCTTGAAGAAATCCCACTAAAATCAGGGACTAGGCACAGCTGCCCACTCTCCCCCTACCTATTCAATATAGTACTAGAAGTCCTGGCCAGAGCAATTAGGCAACACAAGGAGGTCAAAGGGATACAAATTGGAAAGGAAGAAGTCAAAATCTCACTATTTGCAGATGATATGATAGTATACTTAAGTGACCCCAAAACTTCCACCAGAGAACTTCTAAACCTGATAAACAACTTCAGCAAAGTGGTTGGATATAAAATCAACTCAAGCAAATCAGTAGCCTTCCTCTACTCAAAAGATAAACTGGCTGAGAAAGAAATTATGGAAATGACACCCTTCACAATAGTCATAGATAATATAAAATACCTTGGTGTGAACCTAACCAAGCAAGTAAAAAACCTATATGACAAGAACTTCAAGCCCCTGAAGAAAGAAATCGAAGCAGATCTCAGAAGATGGAAAGATCTCCCATGCTCATGGATTGTAAGGATTAACATAGTGAAAATGGCTATCTTGCCAAAAGCCATCTACAGATTTAATGCAATCCTTATCAAAATTCCCACTCAATTCTTCACAGAGATAGAAAGAGCAATTTTAAAATTCATTTGGAATAACAAAAAACCCAGGATAGCGAAAACTACTCTCAGCAATAAAAGAACTTCTGGGGGAATCACCATCCCTAACTTCAAGCTTTTCTACAAAGCAATAGTGATAAAAACTGTGTGGTATTGGAACAGAGACAGGCAGGGGGATCAATGGAATAGAATTGAAGACCCAGAAATGAACCCCCATACCTATGGTCACTTGATATTTGATAAAGAAGCTAAAACCATCCAGTGGAAAAAAAACAGCATTTTCAACAAATGGTGCTGGTCCAACTGGAGGTCAGCATGTAGAAGAATTCAAATTGATCCATACTTATCTCCTTATACAAAGCTCAATTCCAAGTGGATCAAGGACCTCCACCTAAAACCAGATTATGTTTTCTATGGTATAATGAGAGACAGGCAAGCTTAGTGGTGAGTTTGTGAGCCACTGTGTTGAAAGAGGGTCTTTTAGGGCATGTAAAGACATAACATTCTGGGGATAGTTATTCCTCTCTTTTTTTATAGCAGATTCTTGCGTGTATCATATTCTTTTTATACTTGGATTTAGGCTATCCTTCTTTAGTTGTATAATAGAATTTTCTCCTTATTTCAGGTCTCCAGCATTGTCTAGGAATGGAGAGAGATCTGTTCCCTATGTCAAAAGGATATTAGCCATATGGAAAGGGTCATTCTGATAAACATCGTGATTTTCCTCCATTCTATACTACAGTATTCCAACACAGTGACATTCATGTCACCAAGAGATTCTCCAATATAAAAGGTTATCTACATTTTTAAAAGGATGTTATTAGTCCAGATCATGCCATTTTTTCCAGAGTAAGCTGACATAGAGATGTATAGATCACAGATAGTGTCTAGAATGCAGCTTGCTCCAGAGAGGCCTTTCATTCCTTTTACCTTTTACATTTCGACTATCAGTTTCACAGAGTTCTGTCTCTGGCATAAGTAAAAAAAATACCATGGTGGTATTTTTAGGAAAAAATACCATGGTGGGATGTAGTGAAGGAGTGTCATTCAGCTCATGATGACCAGGAAACATAAGAGAAGTTCCCGGCATGAGACACACCCAAGGACTTAATTCCAGTAGCCCACTTCCTCTAGTGGGCCCACCTCCTAAGGTTGCTAGAGTATCCAAAAATAATTCCACAGCAGTGGCAAATTCGCCCAAACCAAGCTTTTGTTGAGAGACATTTCATATTGAAGCCATAGCAATATAGTTAAGGATCTTGAGATAGGGAAATTTCATATATTAGTCACATGACATCAGTAATATTGAGTGTAAGGCACACACAGACACATGTGCACACATATATACAGTCTCTGCCTCTTGTGGCAGTCAATATCTCCAGTAAAGTTGTCTTTGTGTGCTAATAAGATTACTAGTGGGAGGAAGCCCTGTGCTTCCTGTTAGGGCCTCGTAACAATAAAAGGAAGATTGGAGACTTCAGCTCCCTTTCCATGACCTCTAAGTAGGGAAGCAAGGTTGAAAGTTAAGGTGAATCATTCAGGCCTAATGTTGTGAAGTCTCCATAAAAACTTAAAGGGACAGTGTTGGCTGAACAGTGAGTAGTCAGAGGTGAACATTCCTGGAACATGGAACATGAATGTTGTTTTCCACCCTGCTTGCTCTACATTGTCTTCTATCTGACTTCAGTTGTTTTGTTTTATATATATATATATATATATATATATATATATATATATATACATACATACATACATATATACATATATATATATATATTTAAAAAATAGATCCCTGAGTTCTCTGAGCCACTCTAGAAAAGTCAAGTAAACCTCAAAAGAGGAATATGGGAATACCATCTGTAGCCCAGTGGTCAGAAGCATGGGTTCCGAATTGGAGTATGTGATTCTGACTTTAAGGACAATCCTGTGAGAATGTTAACCCTTGGGATAGGACACTGTCCCCAGTTAAAGAATGTCCGAAGTAAGTTAAATTACACCTCAACTGATGCCCACTGGGAAACTGAGTCGTTGCTAGAGGAAAGAAATTCCTAAGCACTTTTGAGACCTGAGATGAGTTGCTCTGTGTTTAGTGTGTTAAGGAAAAAGACTTTCTTGGAATCTTTAAGACTAGTTTCATCCCCTCATAGGAGTAATTAGTTACTTGCTACCAATTTGCCCTTGATTAATTATTAGTTGTAGTTTTCAGCCTTACCTTACACCATTCAACTTTGGTGTTATCATATCTGATTTTGAATTTTATGTGTGAAAAGATGAAGTAATCCAATAAGATGAAATAATTGGATATCATTTAACTATAGGCAACAGAGAATTCTTATCTCTACTGAAGAGTGAGAGGGTAGTGTGGAAAAATACTATAATTTAGCAATGTCATGGTCCTTAATATGTAGCCTTTCACATGTGAAAGTCCCACATGCAGAGTCTAGAGGCACTGATGAGAAAACGAAGATGCTGAACACAGAACACCCATGAATTATGGCTGATCACAGTACCAGTAGACGGTATTGGATCACTCCAGGTGTCAGAGATCAGAAGCAATGCTGTTTATATGGGAAGTAACACAATTATTTCAGAACATTAGGTGTGGGCTTCATAATAAAGTCCCAACAGAAAAGAGGTGTAACACAAACGTGAATTTTTTTCAGCTTTATCTCCAGAATTAGTAATCACTTTTATGCTGCAAAACTAAAGTATTATTTTTTTTCTGACACACCTGTGACTTTGTTTAATCTTAGTTTTTATGTTTGTGCATATGACCTAATTATTTTTAGTGGTATGGCCATAGAAAGGACTGAAGCACTGGATCCTTTTGCTATTGCTGTCATCTTATAAGCGTATCGTAAACCTTTCTGAATGTTACCTTGCTTTACTTTTTTTAAAAAATGTATTCTCAGAATTGATCCTTTCAAGTTTGTTTTAATGTATCCCAGCTGTTAAAGAAATAAGAAAAGGCATAGTTTTGTCATGACAACATTTTTCTCAATTGGAGGATTTCAATATTATTGTACATATTCAACATTCTTCAACATCTTGCATATGGCCATAGTGCTTTCCAAGGTTGCTGCTATAGCTGTAGTATTAACTATTTCATATATTTACCACAAATAGTTAATGTAACCTCCAAAGGTTGAAGATATGAGCAATAGTCAAGACTTAGAAGCTTTTAGAAAAGTAATCTAACTGTGGTCCCTGTAGCTAAAGTAAGAAATTATGAAGTTACAGTAGTGATAAATTAAGAAGATTTTACTAACTTAGAGACAGAGAGTCCTGGTCTTTTATAAAACAGCACATGAAATTCTGAAAGGAAAAGAAGATTCAAGTGTTTTATGGGTTCTAGAATGTTATAACTTCTATTGAGGGTAGAGAATATCGCCTTATGAGTTTCTCATGTGAGCCCATCACTGTTAATGTTCACATCTACACACACCCTGATGGTATACAGTATACAGTATATTCCCTTCCCTGTGCTTTTCCTGTCCAAGTTAGCTACCCCCACAGTTTAGCATTGTCTGAAAATATCAAATATAAAGCAATTCATACATTTTAGTATAGGTTATTGTTATAATTGTTCTATATTATCATTAGTTATTATTAATGCTTGCTGTATAGATTTCTAAATTATGCCTTAGCAGGCATGTTATACAAGGGAAAGCTGACTATATATAAGACATGGTACTATCTGGAACTTCAAGCACCATTGCACCATTGCATGTCTTGGACTTTGGACTTTGTCTGTCAGAGATAAGGGAGACTAAATCTCTTTCAGATTGTTCCTATTTAAGTGAGAAGATAAGACCAAAAAAAAAAAAAAAAAAAAGCAGGGATGAGGTAAAGATAAGAAATAAAAACCTTCCTTTGGACAGGTTCTTATTGTGTTATATACCCACTGGCTCTGAGCTTGATATTTTCTTGTCTTATTGTCTTATTTCCCAGAAGTATACTGGCATAGCAGGGCAATGCTACCACACTAGCTAAAAACGTTGAGCTTTAACATTTGTCATGCTTGGTTGCTAGAGCTGGTAATGGACTAGGGCACATCAGCAAACTCTCTGCTGCTGCTCTGTACCTGCTATATCCACAGGGCCTGGATGTTTGGCATTTGAGTTCACTGAAAGTACTAGCAGTGTGGATAAGTAGAATCACATGTTCTCACCAGTCACTCATGGCTATTCATAGTCAGAAATAATATAAATTATATGTGAACATACAAGCCTAAGTTGAACATTATAATATAATGTTATAAATTGTATATTGTAAATTGCCACAGGCAGACGGAAATGTATACTTTTTGTTTTCGAAATGTTCTCATGGCATTTTCAAAGACACAAAATACTTCAGAAAAGAAGGCTGATCCCAGTGGACAGTCATGACTCCGGCACAGTCTTCATCAGTGTGAGTCTATTTGGTGTTTTATATGTCGCCCATGTCTACTTCTTTGGACCTTTCAAAGCCTGTTTGGTTGGGAAATACTTCTTTTGGTGACACCATTGATCTTTTCAAGATCTGTAACTTATATCACATTGTGGTAAATGTATGAAATAGTTAATGGGTTCACAACAGGTTTTAGGTTTTCCACACAGTTCTGTGACTGAAGAAATGGCCCAGTGAGTAAATCATTACCCTTGCTGTGTAATCATGAGGACCTGAGTCCAAATCCTCATGCTCAAAAATGAGCCAAGCCTGGCTGCATGTGACCAACACCTCGTATCTCCATGTACATACCGGGAGAAGAAATAGGTAATCCCAGGAGCTTGTGGATGAGACAACCAAAGCGAAGGTGGCAAGTTCTCAATTTAGTGAGACCTTGTCTGGAAACAGTAAGGTGGAGAGTGATTAGACGGGACATTGTGGATGCCCTCATATACCACTCACAGAATTTAAACATGTGTGAGCACAGGTGCACGCGGACACACACACACACACACACACACACACACACACACGTACACATGCATGCACACACACATACATACACAATATACAGTTCTTTAGTGACCTGCTTTTATCCAGGTCTTTATTCATACCTACACAGACTTTTCCAAATGTTTATGCTTGTCTTCTATGTGTACTGAACATTTCTGTGTGACTTTTTATTAGTATGGGAAATAATGACTATAATGATGGTTACTACATTTGAGTGCCTGTCACGGGTAGGATCCTAGGTACAGCTGTCTATTTTCTATCCTGTTTTCTAGATAGATATTACTCATACTTTGCATACAAGACTCAGATAAGCTGTTAGTGTCCCAAGAGCAAACATATATTCAGTAGCTAAGCCTCCACATCATATGTATTTATAAGAGAAACTGAGTAATAGATATATTCGATTTAATTGGCATAGTCTAAACTCAGTATATTTGAAGCATGTTTTTCAATGTTCCACAGAACATTAAAAAAACCTGACTGTTGTGTTCTATATATTCCCGCAAGTAGATAATGCAGGAGGCACCTGTTAGTCCCAGGAGAAGGAAAATATAAATTAACTGTAGTAGTTGGTGCTATAGCTTTGCAAACTTACATATTTAAAGCACATAGATTTATTGTCTCTCGGTATTGATCTGGTTCTCTCCAGTGTCTTCTGAGGAATGACTTGTGGGTGGAGCTATGCTCAAATTTAAGTCTTAATCAGCAGGATTTAGTTCCAAATTATGCCTGCTGATGTTGGAAGGCATACACAAATGACCCCCACCCTGCACACATGTACCATACACATAGACAATAATCATCATTTTTAAAGAATGGAGAAAATTATTAGAACATAATAGCCAAACTAGTAGAAGGCTCACCAATAACTGTAGTAGAAATCCTACAATCTATTTAAAACCATAGAACCTCAAAAGGAATGTACAGATTTCCCAAATCATAAAATGAAAGACAGCACCAGTTTTAAATGAAATCAATATATTGGTGACTATAAAAATAGGCCAATGAAGAAAATCACAACGTATCTTATGACACTTGATGGCAAATTATAACTAAAACATGAGTGAAGGCAAAGTACTGATTTTTTTCCGGAGGTAAAATTATTGTAAAATAGCTCAAGTGCTCGATACAGTGAAAAGGGCAAACAGTGTTGATACCAAAGAGCAATCAGCTCATCATGTTATTAACTAAAAGAACAACTATGTCAGACAATGGGTGCCAAAATGAATTAGGAATACAATTAAATTTCTGATAAAATTCAGCTGAACAGCATTAGAAAGAACGTGGTATATATTTTACAACAGGCAAATAACAATGGTCATTCTACATGCAATATGCTAACTAACACTGTATGTTGAAGTTTGGAAGCATATGAGGATGTCCATTATGATTATCATTTATACTGCAATAATCTAAGAAATGCAATTTTTTTCACTTGAAAAAGTGAAGTGTCTCTGGGTGTGGTGGCTCACAACTTTCATTAAGCTCTTAGGGTGTAGAGGCAGAAAAATCAGGAGCACAAAACTATCCTTGACTATACAGTGACAGAGGCCAGTCTGGGCTACATGAAATTCTATATCAACAGACAAACAAACAAACAAAAACAACAACAATGACAAAGAACTGTAAATATAATAACCACCATAGTGATATGTCTATTGATAATGTTCTGATAATACATTGAAATTAAAGTATCTTTGTAGAATGTTTCTTCTGTGTGTGTGTTGGTAGCTTTAATAAATGTAGTAAAGCCATGAGTTTCAGTAAATATTACAAATGCAATATTTATATTTTTTATAATCAACACACAGAAATGAAACTGTTGCAATTATAAAATATATAAAATTGATTTTAATGAATCTTAGAAGAAAAGATAGGGTTGCTATAGTTAAGACTGTACTATGTTTTGAAAACCACAAAAATACCCACAAGTGGAGTATCATAATCAAAATTTACTTTATTATTTTATTTATATGTGGGTACTTTGTCTGCATACCTGACTGTGGACCATGTGCATGCCTAGTGCCCATAATGCCAGGAAACAGTGCCAAGTCCCATGGTAGTAGAGTTATAGACTAGTCTGAGGTGCCATGTGGAAGTTTAAAACCAAACCTGGGTCCTCTAGGAGAATGGTCAGTGCATTTGACTGTGGAGACATTTCTCCATCCCCTAATTTTACTGAGTTCCTAGATAGTGTGTGTCCGTATAGCTTTTTTATACACCTTTCCTTTTCATTAATCCTCCTGACTCCTTTATCTCCCAGATCTTCCCATCCCCCTTCCCTGAGGAAGATGAAAGATGAAAAGAAGTGTAGAAAATTGGGGCATGATGACTTTGGAGTTAAAGAAGGATTGTTCATGCAAATTAAGCGTTAAAAGAAAGGAACGGACTCTCCAAACCCAATATATTTGTTCTATTTAAGAAAAAAAATGAAGTTCAAGTTAAATCTTTAAACTACAAACATTTTAAGCTTTTGGTAAATGTTTAGATTCATGATTCAAATTTTTAAATTATGTCAGTAAGAATTTTGAAAAAAAGAACATTTTTCCGATACTAATACATGAGGCAAGTTTGTATCTTCTATAGTTACTTCACAACTATATGTTGATAACATATATGTATGTATGCACCTTTTGAATGACATGTATCTGTCATAGTGCTCTATTTACCCACATAGATGCAAAATGTATATGAAAAGTTAATGTCAGCAGTGATCATATCTACCAGAAAGTGATAGAAATAGCCCTGCATGAGTAATGGAGGACCAAGTGTGATTCACAAACTACTCATTCAATGTTAGGGTTATTTGACAATGACCCCCAAAGGTATTTTTGAGCATATCCTCAGAGGATCTTTAGTGCAGCGTTTGATAGAATGCCCTTCTAATATATTCCCAAATAACTTATACCTGTTAAACTTTAGACACTTATTCTTCAATAGAAAAGTTTCAGGAATATAGTCTTTATTTCAGAAATAATTCAGGAAGTCATTTAAAATTAAAAGCATTCTTTGAATTAGAACTGAAACAGAAGACTTCTAGTACATTGAAATGATTAAAAGAAGCATGATCACGGACTTCCTGGAGCTCACAAGAGTATGCACTTAGTTTGACAATTTTAGCTGTGATTGAAGATATAACTGTAGAGGCTGATGCTCTTTTTCTTCTTTCTCTCACCAAAGCAGAAAAGCCATGGATTTCCCCTTGGCATACCTAAGCAGACAATGGCAAAATGAACTTATACTTGGAAAAGGTTTCATTCTACAAACCTCATATTTGTTGCTTTGCAAAAAATTTAAATCATAAATTTTAATGTCTTTCTCTTTTTAGATTTGTTTTGTGTGTGTGTGTGTGTGTGTGTGTGTGTGTGTGTGTGTGTGATATGTGTCTGTGCCTGTAGAGTCCAGAAGACGATACCCTGGATCCCTGGAGCTAGAGTCACAGGTGGTTAGGAGGAGCCTTGTATGGGTGCTGGGAATTCAGATCCTCTGGTAAGGTGGAAAATATTCCTAACTGCTGAGCCATCTCTCCAAACCATTGAATTTTTCTCTAGAATGCAGCGTGTTGTCCCAAAATTTCACGTTTCTGTAATTGATACTCTTCAGTTGTTTGACTTTTCTCCTCTTTATGTTGTGCTTAGAGACAAGTCGTTTAGATGATTTTACAAAATAGGTCTGGTGTTGTAGGTGTTTTCCATATGTTAATTTCTGATAAGATGATAAACATGTCAACTCAATATTATACATTAGAATAAACCATATGATCATAAAATTAGTTTTCAGTACTACTGACAATGATTATATTTACTAATGTGATATTGTACCAGCATGTCATCCCGAATCTTTTGAAATGCTAATTTGCTTTAAGTTTTTTTATAATCATAAAATATACCCAATGGTACAGTAGCAGCACTAATGTATTAGGAGTAACAAACAGCTGTCTGGTTAGATTTAGGTTCCACCCAGAAGGTGAGATCTCACACTTGGTACTATAGAGCCAGCCAAAGACCCATGGCTAGAGAGATTACAAATCCTAGAGAAGAGCCTACCACTGCCATTATGTTAAATTAACAAAGCTGAACTGTCTTCTAAATGCGTATCCTTATACCACAGATAAGTGCATCTCTCGTCTTCTGGATGTGTAACACTGAGGTTGCACCATGAACTCTAAACTCTATTTTTGCCTCCATAAGACTTGCACAAGATCACACCCCTCAACAGGCTAACATGGGTGAGGAAAATATTCACAAGTCCCTATGCGAGTAGAAGAGTTACAGTTAATGGCTGCTGAAGGAAGAATCAGTTTTCTTCAGGGATGAGCTCACTGACAGATTGCTGATGTCCTAGTGGTCATTAGAAAACCATAGACATATGGACAACAAAAGCTGTACTCATTAGGTCCAATGAGTGTGTGTATATGTATACATACATGCATATGTGTGTATATGTATTTGTATACAATAATAATAATTGTTGAAGTATTTATTATTAGGATGTACATTCCACAGAGAACAGAACCTGTCTAAGTGACGACTCACTTTAAAAAACTAACCTGTGTAGACTTTCTCTGGCCCAGAGGATGGCTACCCTAGGTCTAACTTTTCTTTGTGTTTAGTAGCTCTTCCTCATATCTTATAGTTTGGGTTTCATAGATCTGATATTACTAAAAATGTAGTTTAGGTTTCTAGTTATTTTTTTCCTCCTTGTTGCTTATGGATGATTTTCAAGAAGAGAAATATTATTTTAAATTAGATAATTATTATATTTTATTTTGTGTGTATATGATATATACATACATATATACCTGGTTTGTGTATGCATTATATATGGTCACTGTACATACATGTATGTTCAGAAATGGGTGAAGGCTAGACAATGAAAATGGATGTCTTCCTTAATCCCTATCTACCTTAATTTTTGAGGCAGGGTTTCATTATGATCTGAAGCTCAAATGTCACTGACTGGATAGCAAGAGTGAGGGATTCTCCTGGCCTGTCTCTGCTTCTATAGCACTGGAACCACAGGAATATGCCATAAGAGCAGGCTTTTAATGAGAGTGTTGGGGACCTAAACTCAGCTCCTCATAATTGTATAGCAAGCACATGTTTCTTATATTTTAAACTACCATTATACAGACAGAAGTTTGTGATGCATGCTGATTTATATGAACAGCATAGTTTGTTTAGGCAGAGATTATTAATATGACAGTAGTTCCAGTTTTGTACCCAGTACCCACTGGGCAGCTCACAACCATCTATTGTGTCAGTTCCAGGAGATCCATCACTCTCCTCTGACCTCTGTGAGTACCAGACATGCACAGGATGAATATATACATATACAGATGAAACATTCATACACATAAAATAAAATATCTTTAAGAAGAGTAAAAACAAGCAGTGTATGAAGAAGCAATTATAGGTGCCACTGTACAAAGGCAGAGCCAAGGAGGTCAACATTGTTTCATATGTTGGTTGGATTCCCTGCTCAGTTTGCATCCTGACTATTTAGCAACCTGTTTGCGACCTTCATCAAGCTTATTCTCCTTGTTAGCTCTTTCCTACAAAGCTTTGATAAATCTCCTACTTGGTACATCACTTCATTTGTTCCTTTAACGTAACCTACTTCACCACTAGCCCCTATCTATAGCACATCAGTCTTTATTGATTTTCTTCTAATTTTGTCCACCAATTATTGAGAGAGGAATGTTTGAATATCTGAGTCCAGTCATGAATTGGTCTCTTGAAAAATTCATTTTGAATACTGGTGAAAAGATTGGAAGTTATGACCATGTGTTGTCACAGGTCTAGTAAACGATATAAAAATTTCCTTTAAAATATGCTCTAATGTGTACTGCATATTTGCCTTTATTCTGGGAGTTTTCCTTATAGTAATTCACAGGAATATGTTACTTTATATTTTCAGGCTAAAGTAAAAGCACCTGTACTTCAATTGGCTTTTTTTAATGTCAGATAATCTATAAATCTATATCAATTACTCTTGACAGTCTGGTTTCCATGCAAACCACTTGTTTTATCTGGTCAAGGGGTAGTTTGAAATCTGGTTGACATGGTGACAAAATTTCTATTATGCCACTGAATACAGTTTAAAAAATTGTAATGAGTAATCAGCATTCAAATAATCTTATATTCTTCACACATGAAAAATTTATAAATACGTTTGCACTAACCTCATTCTATTTGGTAATAATCATGTGGGAGAAACACATAAGGCCTTGTGTCTTAGATTCTATATCATGTTGATCATCACTGCTACAGTGTTAACTCTGCTGTTGATGAAGAGAGCCCTTTTATCATTAAAAGACTATAACAAGGGAAGAGAAAGGAAAAACACAGAGAGATCCTGACTACTTCTCTTAGTTCATATACAGGGCTTTTGGTTGGATCTAATATCAGAGTGAATGAGGAGAAAGTACACACATTTAATTAATTTTCTTGTACATAACAATCTTAACAAATGAAATACAGGTGAACGGGAGCTATATGCACATAGGTAGGCAGAGAAAGCAATGGCAGGCTCCCCAAGATAGCAGTTTCTTCTTCCCAGAACACATTGCGAGGTGGATCCCTGGGGAAGCACCAAGCTGATATGTAAAGGGAACTATTAAAGAAGAGGAGTACCCAGGGGCCTTATAAAGTACCCAAGGCAGCATTCATGTAACATCTAGCCTTAGGCTTCTCTGATCTAGGAGGGATAAAGCCAGTGCTTTCTCTTTCTCTGCTGCACAGTCTTCTGACTTTCCTGGTTGTTCAAATCTTTGTACCAGTGAACAAGCTGGGTGACAAACAGTGGCTCACCTATTACAGAGGGGATAACCAAACACAAAGCTTTTTTGGCTAGTCATAATAGATCTGTGAAGATTTGACAGAACAAGTAGCTGTCACGGGTAGGAAAGTAGGTTCTAGGACTATCACTAAGAGATATTTGGAGGGTAGATATAGAGAGGGATAGATGATTGTTCCAAAGAGTTTATTTTTTCTGGTCCATTGCAACCCCGTTACTATTCTGTACTTGTCAAGGGTGTTTTCTAGCCTCATTATACGTAGGACATCCTTTCCAAGAAAATCTTTATGATAGCATAACATGGAGGCAAGAGCAAAGCAAATGGCCTGTTCTTATGGGTTACCATCAGACAGGGTCTCACTATGATTCAGAAGCTCACCAACTCAGCCAGATTGTCTGAACAGCAAGACCCAGGGATCCTCCTGTCTCTGGGTAACATTTCTCAGATGACTTTAGCTTAAAATAATCAACAAACTCCTTTATTATGGTTTCAGATAGCATGTTTTAAATTCCTTTGGGAATGTGTTTTTTTTCTAAAGAAAATATCTATACATGAACACACATGGACCTGGAGATAAGCCAAGCAGGGGAAACAAAAGTGGGATTCCAGAATCTTAAATTCCTGGATTCTGAGTATAAAGATGGACATTAGAAACCAAAATGAAGGCAGGATATGGGGATAGTGGGACTGGTTGGTGGTTAAGGAAGGACTGGTTAGTAGTTAAGGAAGAATAAGCTCTGGGTTTTCACAGCACAGTAGGGTAAATAGAATTAATAACATTGTGTTGTACACAAATGAGAATTTCAATGCTCCTACCCTAAAGAATGTTTGTTGACTTCACATAACTAAAAGTACCTCATCATATCCCCTAAAGACAAACAAATATATCTAAATAGGAATTTTAAAATTAAAGAGAGAGAGAGAGAGAGAGAGAGAGAGAGAGAGAGAGAGAGAGAGAAGCAGATTGTATTTGTTATTTTCCTCATTGTTTGACAAAATACCTGGTAAAAGTAACTTAAGGAAAAAAAAGGTTTATCTTGGTTTGGTTTGAGCAGATGCCTTCCACTGTGGCAGGGATTGAAAGGCTGCAGGAGTGTGGGTGGTTTGTCCCGTTGATTCTGATGTCAGGCAGCAGAAAGATGGGAATGACAATGCTCAGTCACTCCCTTGCCTTATCCCTTTAATCCAGTTTAGGATCTGAGCCCATGGGATGGGGCTACCCACTTTCCAGATGGGTCTTCTAATTTAAGCCACTCTGGAAAAAATCCTCACAAACATGTCTAAAGGTGAATCCTCTAGGTGATTTTAAATCCCATCAAATTGACAGGAAATTTCACAATTCCACTCGATGTTAACTTGACCCCTAAACAATCACCTCAAATTACAGTATTCCACCTTTATTTCTTGCCGTCTCATACTCCTCGCACACCACATTAGTTCTAGCTTGAAAAGCCCTGATCTGGAGCTACAGCACATATCTGATCTCTCTCGAGCTGCACCCACTCTGCTCATGTAGCTACTCTTTTGGAGCATACTACCACCCTGGAACATGCAACATCCTGAGTTTTACATTTAGAACTTCACACAGTGGCCTTTCAGGGTCTCCTGGCAGGAAATCCAACCCTGACACACATTTCTTGGCTGCGACAACTTTCTGATACCTTGGTGCAATCCTTTATGATCTTGGATTTTGCATGTCTGATACATTACCGTCACGTAGACGATACTCTGCCATGATGCTGTCAGCTTGATGCACCTACATGGTGGCTCCCTCCCATAGATGTAGTGGCTTCTGAGACCCTTGGTAGCTGAACTAAAGAAAATACTTTCCCAGGCATTTCGTTAACATGGGACCTCTTCAGAAGCATTCTGAAAATATGATCTCATATTTCAGTTGGATTTGCATTTTTATGATTGGAACATGCAGTGAGTGGAGTCTTGTCCTCAGGGCGCTGTTTGTATTGTCCCAGTGCAGAGCATGAAATTTTGTTTTTAGTGGTATGATTAACAATTACATCTGTTTTCTCTCACCTACTTTATATGCAGTTTTAAATTACCCCAGGTTCCTTTCTTCATGAAATCGAACATTTTTCTGTATCTTTCTTTTTGCTATAAAAATATTTATTTTTATTTTATACATATGAATTTTTGACTATATATATGCATGTCACATGAATGCCTGGTGCCCGCAGAAGCCAAAAGAGAATATCACATCACCAGAAACTGGAGTGACAGATGGTTTTGAGCCACCATGTGGGTGTTGGAAACTTATCCTGAGTCTTCTGCAAGATAAGCATACTCTGTTACCCACTAAGCCATCTCTCTCCACTTTCCAATGTCTTTTTGTTCTTTCTCACTGTTGATTCAACTAGGAGCAGTGGCCACCAACCTTTCTATAAACCGAATGTTCTGCTATCATAAAATTTTCTCTGTCAAAACAACTTCGTGGTTCTCTGCTCTCCCCTGTTTCAGAGACAGCCACATCTTCTCACGTGGTGCCAAACTTGTCTGTAAAACTTGATGCTGAAGATCAGCGTGCACAGATTTGGCTATACTGGGTGCCTGGTTACCAGGGCTGTGAGCTCATCTGGGAAAGCGGGTATTGTTGCAATCAATGACCCCTTCATTGACAACTATATGATCTACATGTTCCAGTATTATTCTATCCATGGCAAGTTTACCAGCAGAATCAAGGCTGAGAATGGGAAGCTTGTCATCAAAAGGAAGCCCATCACTACTTCCAGGAGTAAGATCCCACTCACATCAAGTGGGCTAATGCTGGCACTGAGTATGCCATAGAGTCTACAGGCGTCTTCATCAACATGGAGAAGGCTGGAGACCTCTTGAAGGGTGGGCTCAAAGGATTATCATCTCTGCCCCTTCTGCCGATGCACCCATGCTTATCATGAATGTGAACCATGAGAAGTATGACAGCTCACTCAATATTGTCAGCTTCCTGCACCACCAATTGCTTAGCCCCCTTGGCCAGGGTCATCCATGATAACTTTGGCATTGTAGAAGGACTCATGCCATGCCATCACTGCCACTCAGAAGACTGCGGATGGCCCCTCTAGAAAGTTATGGTATAATGGCCATGGGGCTGCCCAGAGCATCATCCCTACACCTACTGGTGCTGCCAAGGCTGTGGCCAAGGTCATCCTAGAATTGAATGGGAAGCTCAAGTATTGCCTTCTGTGTACTTCAGTCAATGTTTCCATCCTGGATCTGACATGCCACCTGGAGAAAGTTGCCAAGTATGATGTCATCAAGAAGGTGGTAAAGCCGGTATCTGAGAGTCCACTCAAGGCATCCTGAGCTACACTGATGGCCAGGTTGTCTCCTGCAAGTTTAACAGTAACTTGCACTCTTCCACCTTTGATGCTGGGGCTGGCGTTGCTCTTGATGACAACTTTGTAAAGCTTATTTTCTTGTATGAGGATGACTATGGCTACAGCAACAGGGTTGTGTACCTTGTGGTGTACGTGGCCTCCAAGGAGTAAAAAGCCCTGGACCACCCACCCCTGCAAGGAGAGCAGAGAGAGGCCCTCAGCTGCCAAGGAGTCCCTGTTCCAACTTATACTAAGCATCTCCTTCAGTTTCCATCCCAGACCCCACAATAATGGGAGGGTCCTAGGGAGCCCTACTGTCTTGAATACCATCAATAAAAAAAGCAAAAGTAGAATAATAAAAACAGAACAGCTATGTCTGTTTGTTTTTTTTTTTTTTAATTAACCCTCACTCAGGTTCTCAAGACAAGGGCAGAATGCAGTTCTCTGCCAGAATGTAATCTGTGTTCATTTCTGAACCTGTGAACTGTGCACTGTGCATGTTCCTATTCCTATTTGGTTTTTCCGCCCCTACCAGAAAAGCATATTAACCTCTGATTAGAGCATTTGGAGATTTCTAGGATGTTTCTAGCGCACAGCTACAAACATTTGCACAATATTTCTCCCACAAAACATTTCCCAAGGCCCATTAGCCGCAGGGTCATGTTTGTTGCAGCAACAGCCGTACTGTATGAGTTACATTTTCTATTGCTCTGGAGAAAAGTCTGACGAAAGCAATTTAGGAAAATAAAAGTTTGTTTTGGCCCAGGATTTCAGGAGATGCAGTTCATCATGGGAGGGAATGCATGTCAGCAGAAACATAAAACAGCTGGTCACCTAGCATCCGAGGTCAGGAAGGAGAAAGATTCAGGAATGCTAGTCGTCAGTTCAGGACCCCAGGCCATGAGTGTTGAGGTTTGAATGTGCTTGGCCCATGGAAAGTGGTACTATTAGTAGGTGTGGCCTTGTTGGAATAGGGGTGGACTTGTTGGAGAAAGTATGTCACTGTGTAGGCAGGCTTTGATGTCTTCAAGTGCTCAAGTTCCACCTAATGTGGTAAGAAACCCTCCTCCTAGTGGCCTGTGAAAGAGAGTCTCCTGTTTTGCCTTTGTATCAAGATTTAGAAATCTTGGCTCTTCCAGTACCATATCTGCCTGAACATGAACATTATCTTACTTCCTGCCATGATGATAATGGCCTGAACCTCAGAAACTGTAAGCCAGCCCCAATTAAATGTTTTCCTTTACGCAAGTTGCCTTGCTCATGGTGTCCCTTCACAGAAATGAAACCCTAAGACAATGAAACTAGAATGGTGTTGTATTAAAATTCAGAATGTGTCTCTCCTCCTTCCCTTTCCCCACATTAAACCTGTCTGAAAATGTCCTAATAGACATTCCCAGAGGTATGTCTCCTTGAGGATTCTAAATCCAGTCAGGTTAACATTGAATAGTAATCATCACATGAATCTATAAGTAAAATTGAAATATTATACCTTTTATCTATAAAGCTTCTTTAGATTTTTCAAAAGTTATATAAAAGGGATGTATTAAAATGCTATTCCTGAGGAATAATAGTCAGAGATTGACTTTTTACATATATATTTATAAGCTCAAACTATATTACAGTTGTGTGTAAGCAATGGAGGAGTGATTTGTATGTCTTTGGTTTAAGGAAAAAAAAGCTTGCTTTTTCTCATAGAGTTAAATAAAATGCATAAACATTCACGAAAACAAAATTTTAAATAAAATATTTTAAAACTTCTGAGTGAAAACCAAAGGAAACAAAAGCCTTCTGTGAAACTAAATGTCACACTTCAGTTTCTGAGATGACGGAAACATTGTTTTTTAAGTTAAGCTATTTTAGTGTGCACGCAATGCTTGAGGTTCAGGTGCACGGTATGATGATAACATTGGACAAAGAGTAAAACTAACAAAATCTAAATGTTTTCATGTGCAGCCGAGTGGAAATCAGTGGTAAGTGCTTCTTAGCTTATCTACGTTGTGAGTCTCATCCATGCAATGGCGCTAGACTTGAAACTGGTATTATTCTGTGGACTTCCTGTCCAAACCCTGAGAAGGCTGCTGCTTTCCTGCACTCAGTGTGCCATTTTAGTTCATTCTGAATATCTAATAAGGAGATCACTAAACGTCTATGTGGATTTCAGCCGGTAAATCTGATGAAGCCTAAGGAATGACATGTGCTCAAATTTTCATTGCGCTACTTTAAAAACACACACACCCACCAAATATGTTTCAAATATTGAATGACACAATTTTTAGTCTATTTCAAGTATATCCCTTAATAATGCTTATTGATTAAATAATACAATATATAAAAACAGCCACACACTTACAAAATGGATCTGATATGAAATTTAACATACATTTGGGGGGGGAATCTTAGAATTTCTCTTCTTCCTTTGTCAGACACAAGCAGTCTGTTATCTCAAGGAACAGGTTACCATATAAAGTTAAAGTGACCTTTGAATCACAAACATGCTCCACTGGAGGACATAGCTCTAGGGTAGCTACATATGTGGGCTTGTTGGTTCTACTAATCAGAGTTCTGTGGTATGAACATCATAGACAGCAAAGCTCAACATGACAAGCAACTCCAGATCCTTTTGTCCCTGTATACACTCATTGCTAGAAGCCTAGAAACAAAAACTTGAATACACAAACTTACCTTTAGAGGAAGAAGTGATGCTGACCTCACCACTTTAAAGTTTTTGCTTAAGTCACACTAAACCTAGAAAACAAAATATAGCAAGAGCTAGTCTTCCCTTGTGGGGTTAAAAATGGTTTCTTATGCTTTCTCAAAGGCATAAGAAAAGATGAATAGAATGTGCAAAAGAGGCTTAAGAAAGACTGATAACATTGTTTTCTTTCTTCTTGGTAGCTCTGTTACTTTTGCTTTACTTTGATAAAACTCTTGGCCAAACAACTCTAGAGGAGGAAAGATTTCTCTAAATTTTTTTTAAAAGATTTATTTATTTACTTTATGTATATGAGTACAATTATAGCTGTCTTCAGACACAACAGAAGAGGGTGTCAGATTCCATTACAGATGGTTGTGAGCCACCATGTGGTTGCTGGGAATTGAACTTGGGACCTCTGAAAGACCAGCCAGTGCTCTTAACCACTGAGACATCTCTCCAGTCCCTTCTCTAAACTCTGATTTCACAGGGTTCAGCTCATAGTTATTTGGGTAGAACAACATGCTGGCGGGATCATGTGGTAAAGGGCAGCTGTTCACATCATGGCAGACAGGGACACAGGAACTAGGGGCCAAGTTAACCTTCAAAATCTTTTCTCTAGTTACCTGATTATGCTAGCTAGGCTCCACATTCTAATAGCTCCAGTTTTCCGATGTGGCTTCGCTATCTTGGTAACATAAGTCTAAGAGATATGTCATATTCAAATATAGTGTTTTGCTACTGGCTCCCAAAGGTACATGGTCGTCTTATAACTCAGTAATAATTCCACCATTATTCATTCCTACGTTCAGCATTTCTATTGACCAAGGCAATCATTTAGTTATGTGTCCCTATAAATCAAAAGGAGAGTATATATTTTCAATTTGCAGTAGTTCACAGTATGTATCTTATTCCCAAACAAGAGACATGCAGCACAGAAATGGAGAATGAGAACAAAACAAGAAGGGAGAATATTGAATCCTGGAGGTCCTTGTTCAACATCCAGGGAACATGGTATCCTGATGTAATTTCAATGACCTAGAGCAACCCTGCTCCACTGGGCTATATGCAGTCCACATGGTCTCTCTTTTGAGCTGGTTCCATTCAGGGCCTTCAGTTTTCCTTGGTAGGTATCCCATGCTCATGACTTCTCCATTATCCTGTGGCATCTGTTGCCCATTAACTGCCACCAGGATAGACTGTAGACTTTGTTTCCTGTCCCCTTTCTTCTCTCACATGCACCATGAAGATAAAGCAATTGCAGTTTATCTAGCCTCCTTTGCAGATAAAGACACATGGCTGAATCAGGGCTGGACAATTTGAACCGTTTTTTAAATGGTATCCTTCCTTTTTAACTGTGTGTGTGAGAATTTCATAGAGTATATTTTACAACATTCTTTTGCATCCCTTAATGTGTCCCAGACCCTCCTCTTACTTAGCCACCCAACTTCATATTCTTTCTCCATCTTAAAAAATAAAGCAAACAAACAAATCAAATGGAAAACACCACTAAAAACACGGAACCCGATTTGTGTTGGCCATCTACTCATGAGGGTAGTAACTGCCCGAGAGTGTGGTTGAGGCCCCCAGTGTCGCTATCTTGACGAAAGCTGATCTGCCCTGTCTCAGCAGTTATCATTTGTGAATAGCGTCTTAGCTAGGGCTGTGACCTTGTGTCCACTTTCTGTCCTTCACATTGGAATTTTTTTTCTGGCTTGATTTGTGTATACTGTCACAGTATCTGTGAGTTCATCTGTCTTTGTTGTGTCTGGAAAATATTATTTCCTTAAAATCATCCACCACCTCTGTCTCATTTAATCTTTCCAACTCTTCTCCCACATAGAGCCCCTAAGGGATCCCATTTAAGGCTGAGCACGCAAAATTCTCTCATGCTATTCATGCTGCCCTGCTGTAGGTCTTTGTATTGATTACAACCTACTACAAGAAGAAACTTCTCTAATAAGAGCTGAGCAACGCATTCATCTCTGAATATAGTAAAATGTAATTAGGGGTTATTTTATTGTTGTCTTCGCTTAGTAAAACAATAATAATAGGTTTTTCCCTGGGCCTATGCCCTCTCTGTTATTATGATCTTGGCCTTCCTAACAGTATCAAAACAGGTTCCATCTCCTGGAGTGGGCTTTAAATTCAATTAGAAGAAAGTAGTTGGTTACTCCTAAATGTTGTGCCTCTGTTGTTCTTGTGGTCACATCTTGCAGACAGGCTGTTATCACTTGCAGCATTCCTAGCTGGGTAAGACTGATGGTTATTTTTCTCCTCCAGTAATGTATAGAATATCATCTAGTACTATGAATGTTAACTAGTAGGGCTAAAGCTACCAGTTGAATACCAGCTATATTTGCTCACGTTATATGCTGTATCTATGTTGTGCCTTCAGCAATAAAATCTAATGTCAGGTTGTAAAGGATAACAAATAGCATTCCAATGGCCTATAGCATTTGAGGGATCTATAGAACCATTTTTAGGACTATCTAGTTGGGGATATATATATATATATATATATATATATGTGGCCTTTTGTTTTTGATCATTATGTGTACTGTTAACTTCATCACCCATTTATTATCATTTCTTACCTTATCTCTTGGGAAGTCTAACATGTCATTTTTATTGGTCAGTTTGCCTTCCTTTTCTTTGTATCTTCATGTTTCTGCCTTTTCCCACCTGGCTCTAGTCCCAATTATCACTCAACATCCTTAGACGCCAGTCTCAGACTCTCCTAGATGTTCCTTCTTTTTCTTAATTGTTTAAAATAATAAACAGTTGAATATCAGAGATTAAAATAGCTCTAATAGAAACAGCTGTGATGGAATCTATATCAGGACTACTATTGTTCCCTGAAGCTAAACTGGATTTTGTCATTTGTGATGGGGCTCCTTAGTCATAATGACCACTGTAATCCCTACAATACAGTGACACACTGGAGTTTCTTTACTTTAGTGAAAAATGTGAAAATAAATTCATCGATTAATTTTAATGCTGATTAATAGCAGGTGTTAGGATGGGTCGGCTGAAGTACAGAGAAGTGAATCTCAAACTAGGCTAAAATAATGATGTTTATCCTAAATAAAAGTAATGGAGAGACAAGGCAATCCTGTGTGTTATAGGAAGACAATTTCATGAAGGAGTCAGGGTTTATCATTTTTCAAATCTCCATCATTTTCAAGTCAGGTGGATTTACTTAACTCAGAGTGTAGCATGGGACCTGAAGTTCCTGAATTACTGGAAACCATCCAAGAAGATATGGGACCGTGTCTTCCGCATTTTCTTTTCAAAATGAAAGAGTATGTTTTCAAGAAGCTTCTTATGAGTTATTTTCTTTTTACCTATTGGTCACTACTTTATTTAGCTTGCTTCTCTGTTGCTGTGTTAAAATACTGACAAAGACTGACTTAGAGGATAAAGGGTTTGTTTAATTTTACATTTCCAAGTGACAATCTGTCATTGAGAGAAGTGGGGATAGGAACTCTTGGCAGCAGAAATTGAGGCAGAGGCCCTGGAGGAATGCTGCTTACTGGCTTTCTCCTCATGTTTTGGGTGTCTTGATTTCTTCTACAATTCAGGACAACCATTCTAGGGGTGACACAGTGGGCTGTAAACAACCTCATCAATGATTAATCAAGAAAATTTCTCACAGACATGCCTACAGGCCAATCTGATAGAGGCATTTTATAAATTGATATTCTCTCATCCTAGATGGTTCAAGTTTGTATTAAGTTGACAAAAACCAGGCAGTACACCAATGAAGACTTTCACTACCAAGTCATTCACTGACAAGGAGAATGGTTTACCAACATCTGTTTTACTATAATTATTGAACAAAATGGTTACAGGTGCCTTGAACACTGAAATTAGCATATGATTTAAAAAACAAAACACTATATTGAAATACAAGGAAATAGTTTATAAGATAAATCAATGTGCTGTTGATGGCTGTTTTTGAAAAATATTTATTTTTGTTTTATGTGCTTTGGAGCTTTGCCTGCATGTGTATCTGTGTAAAGGTATCAGAACTCCTGGAGATGGAGTTTCAGATAGGTGTGAGCTGCTATGTGGTTGCTAGGAATTGAACTCAGGACCTCTGGAAGAATAGCTAGTGCTCTGAACTGCTGAGCCAACTCTTCAGCCTGACGACTATTTTTAATGATACAAAATCAATAAGAAGCAAAATTGTAAATGTATAACTATTTCTTACAATGTATGACATTCCTAAACTCTAGCACAACTATGGAACAAGGCATCAATTACTATCAATATATATATATATATATATATATATATATATATATATATATATAT
>NW_021604719.1:12447477-12448248 GCF_004785775.1 Grammomys surdaster | reverse complement strand
ATATATATATATATATATATATATATATATATATATATATATATATTGACCAAACCAAAAAAAAACATATTCAGCTGCTTGATCTCAAGTCGCCAGTTGTTTAGAAAATTAGACCAACTCAATTTCCTCTGAACTCACTTCATTTCTTGTTTTTCTATCCATAGTTCTATGTCTCTATCACTAAGACTGATGCATAAGTAAAGCTGCTCTCAGCACAGATAGGTTTCCATTTAAGATTGTTGGGGGGAAAGATACATTATGAATAATATTGATTTTTTAACCTCAGTCAAGTGACAGGAGAGCTTAACCTAGATTCATCTTCTCTTCACATTCATCATAAGTCTCTGATGTGCCAATATTCTATATTTGAATGCTTTGTGCACATTAGCAATATTGTAAAATCATACTGTATTGTGACAAGACACTAAATTTATTTCAGAGCAGGTCCATTTTATCACTATATGCACTATGAATAATAAAGTAGTTATTGATTCTAATGACAGATTATTATAACATTAATAAGTTAGCTGAAGCAAGACCTTATTTCAGTTGAAATTGGAAAGTTCCTAAAGGAAAAGAAAGGGGAGTCGCAGTTATATTTCTTTGTGTTATAATGATGTTGTTCATCATAGTTATGTGGTCTCATATGTGTGTAAAGAATATTGACTCAGAAAGATAAGGATGTTCTCTGTCAACTGTAGAGTAGGCATGGCTGTTTAAAATTCACACACACACACACACACACACACACACACACACACACACACACAC
>NW_021604719.1:12437690-12447467 GCF_004785775.1 Grammomys surdaster | reverse complement strand
CACACACACACACACACACACACACACACACACACACACACACACACACGTCATGCATGTACAGGTAACCCTGGAAGCAAAAAGAAAACACCTCTGAAACTGGAGTTACAGGCAATTGCAAGGCACCTGATTTGGCTTCTGGAGTTGGTTGTGGATTTGCTGCAAGAACAGTTAGTGCTGTTAACTTCTGAGCCATCTCTGCAGCCCTAGTTATGTCTTCTTAAATATTGAAGACGTATTCATAGAAATGGGGGCCAAATTTGAAGATCTAAACTCACAGAAAAATAATTACATTGTTAACTTCTCTTCACCTTTGACAAGCCCCCTGTTACAAACAGTGGAGTGATGTCATACCCAAACCAAAACTGGTCAGCCTGTCTATGAATCAGACTCAAGTGCAGTAGAGACAAGGCTTGGAGCAGCCTTCTCTTAAATAAATTTACTTTAAGGCCGAGGCAACTGTGGGACTCTGGCCACAGGAACACATTTATGAATAGCAGAATCACAAAATGACCCTTGGGAATCTTAAGGATATAATGTCTACTGTAAGTTATATTAAATTATACTGAATTTCTTTACACGAAAAAGCCTATATTTCATGTTAAACTATTTGCTACACTTTGTGCTAAGTTGGAGCAAACTTTATGTTCAAATTCAAACACATCATGATTCTATTTTCATTTACTATATAGTCTATATATACATATATTACTTTGCTCTTTTTCATTAATTGCTCAAAATATCTGTATAAAACAATGTAAGAAAAAGGGATTTTTCTCATTGTTTCAGAGAGTTTCAGTCTATCATGAGTAGGTGGCACATGACAACATGGAACTGAATCAAGGCAGAGAAAGTAGGTTCTAATTAGCTTAAAGAAAAACTTTTAAGGAAATGGGAACAGTGTATAGAATTCTCAAAAGGCTGAAATTAGATTAAAGTAAATTAAATTAGAAAGGCCCAGATATACCACCGCTTGGCATGCACTCAAATGACAAATAGATACCCTACTAGAGAAGCACTTGATACGTCGTGCTCATTATCACTCTATTCACAACAGCTAGGAAATGAAAACAACTTAAAGGTCCGCCAACCTAGGAAAGGATATTGAATGGTGATACATACATGCAATGGAATTTTATTCAGGTAGATCTAGTTTCAGCCTTTTGAGACTTCAACACACTGTTCCTGTTACATTAAAACTTTCCTTAACTTAACTTGATTTTTAAATAATATATATTTATAAATAATATAATTTATGAAGAAAAACTGAAATCATGAAATGTGTAGGTAAGTAGATTGGATAGAAGATACTTCACTTACTGAAGTAACTCACACCCAGAAAACTAAATGACATGTATTCTCTCTTAGTTGTGGATGACACTTTAGATTTGAGCGTATAACCACAGAAGCCAGAGGGGTAGAAAAGGCTGAGGGGTAGGCTGGGGAGAAGGAGCCCCTGAGAAGGGGATAATAGATACAGGCACTGTGAAAGGAAAAAACAAAAGTGGGGAGGCTAACTGGGGAGTACAGGAGGAGGGAAGGAAGAGACAACACTAAAGAAAAACATAAGGAAATATTTTGTATGAATATGTAACACTTGTGTAAGTAGCGTTAGGTCACATGGGATGGTAATAACCCCTACTCCCAAGCAGTCATAAACTACATAAAATCTCTGGCCTCAGACAAGGGGAAACCTCCCCTCAAGGGAGAAGTGAGCCAATCCAAAATAATATAGGTAATTACCATTGCCTTTGGCTGCTTCTCCAAATCTGAAGGTATCCCTGTTGTTGGAGACCCCACCACACACATTGTATATAGGAGTCAGAGAAATGACACTTTTGCAGACCTGGAAGGCTTGACTCTGAGAGCTAGCTCTCATAGTACAAAAATGTGCTATGCAAGGAAAGGCTGTCAAGGGAGAAAAATCAATCAATAGTCCTGCTTAGCCATCAAGCATGTAAACCATAACAATAACTGGCCAGGCAAGATATCCCCAAAGGGTCTATGGTGGTACTTGGGGGTAACCAACTGGTGCTAATTGGACTTATGGCACATGCAATAGGAGGGAACTCGTGCCTATTACTTGTAAACCTAGCTAATTATCCATGGCCAGAGATCATAGACCCTGGAGTAGAACATAGTTTCATTCAATATTGTTGGTAATTGTATTCTTAGTATTTACCCTTACGCCCACAGTTAAATGTAGCTCTCAATCTCTATCAATGAAGCCTCTTTTGACAATATATTGAGATTACTATAGAGAGGCAAATGGTCAAAATGTCACATTACTAAACAATCTCTACAGCGAAGGCTCCAGGAGCATCATGGAAGAGAGGGTAGAGCTAGAGTCAGAGGACCAGAACACCTGCTGGGAGGTAGGGTATGACCAAGATATTATAACCATTGAAATCTCAGCAAACGTGGTTATGGAAAACAGATCTGCATAGTGACCAAACAAGTTGACATGACGACATGATGGGAGAGATTTAAGATACTCCACCCCTAGAAGAACTACAGAAGACAGTGGTTGCTAAAGGAGGAAGAATCAGTTTTAGTTACCTTTCTGTTGCAGAAATAAATCCCATACCAAAAGGCAACTTAAAGAAGACAGAGTTTATTTTGGTTTACGGTTCCAGAGAGAGAGGGAGAGAGAGTCAATAATGGCAGGAAAGACATGGCAGCAGACAGCCAGGGCAGGAAACTGAGACCTCACATCTCTATCTACAACAGGAAGCAGGACAGTTAACGACAAGTGACGCAATGAAATCAGCTCTCAAAGCCACCCCCGGTGACATACTTTCTCCAGTAAGGCAAAGTCTTCTGAAGATTCCATAGCGTCCCTAAACAGCATTACCGATAAGGGACTAAATGTTCAAATACATGAGCATACTGGGGGCATTTTGCATTTAAGTCACCACAGTTTTTAATCCCAGTGGTCAGCCCTGAAAAATTGTACATATGAGAAATGTTAAATCGGGTTCTAATAATAATTATAGACAGACAGGACATGAAAGAGAGAGACAATAAGGAGACGTTCAAGGAGGTGGAGGGTAGAGAAGGAAGGATGTAAATGATGAAAATTCAGTATCCTCATGTTTGAAATTTTCAAAAAGATTTAAGCTTAGAATTGAGATTAAAAGAACATTTCAAGTATTTAGCCAACATAATACCTGTTTTTAAATATATATAGTATTTTTAAAAATTCTTTGATAATTTTATACATGCATAGAATGTATTGGCTACATATTTATCCCCTACTCCTTCCTGTAGTTCTTCCCAGCCTTGCCCAAGCCTTAATACCTATTTTCCCAGGGTACATATTTCTCCTTTTAATTCATCAAGAAATAAGTATATTTTATAAAAATATATGTTGAAATATTTTGTTTAAAATATAAAATTATAAAAAATTAATTTCATATATTTCATAATATATTAAAATAACTCCCAACAACACTAAAGATTTAAACATAAAATTAACCATAGAAGAAAGTATGGGACATAATTTTTAAATCAGAGTATCTATTATTTCAAAAATCTCAGAAATTAGTAAATTGCACAAATTATTAAACAAACTGAAAATTTGAACTAAAATATAATAAAATATCAAATAATAAGCTAAAATAAAAATTCTATGCTTAAAAAGACATTTTTTTTTTTTTAATTATAATTCTTTGTTTTTTTTTTTTTTTTTTTTTTTTTTATTGGATGATTTATTTACATTTCCTATGTTGTCCCCTTACCCCATCCCCCACCACCCCCTCGGAACCTCCAATCCCCTCGCCCCTCCTCCTTCTTCTCTGTGGATGTAACCTCTATCTACACCCCCCCCCACTCCCACCTCCCCACCCTCAAAATTCCCACCCCCTGGGGCATCCAGCCTTCATGAGGTCAAGGTTCTCTTCTTCCACCTATGCCCAGCAGGGCCCTCCACTTTTACATATTCAGCTGAAGCCCTGGATCCCCCCCTAAGTGCTCCCAGGCTGGTGGTTTAGACCCTGGGAGCTGTGGTTGGTTGGTATTGTTGCTCTCCTCATGGTGCCACAAACCCTTTCAGCTCCTTCAGTCTTCACTCTAACTCCTCCATTGAGAACCCCATGATCAGTTCAATGGCTAGTTGTGAGCATCTGCCTCTGAATATGTCTGACTCTTGAAGGCCTCTGAGGAGATATCCATATCAGGCTCTTATCAGCATGCACTTCCTGTCTTCCACATCAGCATCTACCTTTGGTGATTGCACATGGGATAGATACTCAGGTGGGGTGGTCTTGAGACGGCCCCTCCTTCAGTTTCTGTCCCTCACTTTGTCTCCATATTTGCTCCCTTGAGTATTTTGTTGCTCCTTCTAAGAAGGACCGAATCACCCTCACTTGGTCTTCCTTCTTTATGGGCTTCATGTGGCCTGTGAGTTGCATCTTGGGCATTTCAAGGTTCTAGGCTAATATCCAATAATCAGTGAGTGAATACCATGTGTCTTCTTTTGTGATTGGCTTACCTCACTCAGGATGATAATTTCTAGTTCCATCCATTTACCTAGGAACCTCTCGAATTCATTGTTTTTAATAGCTGAGTAATACTCCATTGTGTAAATATACCACATTTTTTGAATCCATTCCTCAGTTGAAGGACATCTGGGTTCTTTCCAGCTCCTGGCTATTATAAATAAGGCTGCTATGAACATAGTTGAGCATATGTCCTTGTTATATGTTCGAGCATCTTCTGGGTATATGCCTAGGAGTGGTATAGCTGGATCCTCGGGTAATGCTATGTCCAATTTTCTGAGGAACCGCCAGACTGATTTCCAAAGTGGTTGCACCATCTTGCAGTCCCACCAACAATGGAGGAGTGTTCCTCTTTCTCCACACCCTCGCCAGCATCTACTATCACCTGAGTTTTTAATCTTAGCCATTCTGACTGGTGTGAGATGGAATCTCAGGGTTGTTTTGATTTGCATTTCCCTGATGACTAAGGATGCTGAACATTTCTTTAGATGCTTCTCGGCCATTCGAGTTTCTTCCGTTGAAAATTCTTTGTTAAGCTCTATACCCCATTTTTTAATAGGGTAATTTGGTTGTCTGGAGTCTAATTTCTTGAGTTCTTTGTATATATTGGATATTAGCCCTCTATCAGATGAAGGATTGGTAAAGATCTTTTCCCAATTTGTTGGTTGTCGTTTTGTCCTATTGACAGTGTCCTTTGCCTTACAGAAACTTTGCAATTTTATGAAGTCCCATTTGTCAATTCTCGATCTTAGAGCATATGCCATTGGAGTTCTGTTCAGGAACTTTTCCCCTGTGCCCAAGTATTCGAGGCTTTTCCCCACCTTCTCTTCTATTAGTTTCAGTGTATCTGGTTTTATGTGGAGGTCCTTTATCCACATAGACTTGAGCTTTGTACAAGGAGATAAGAATGGATCAATTTTCATTCTTCTACATGTTGTCTTCCAGTTGAACCAGCACCATTTGTTGAAAATGCTGTCCTTTTTCCACTGGACAGTTTTAGCTCCTTTGTCAAAGATCAAGTGACCATAGGAGTGTGGGTTCATTTCTGGGTCTTCAATTCTATTCCATTGATCTTCCTGCCTGTCTCTGTACCAATACCAGGTAGTTTTTATCACTATTGCTCTGTAGTACAGCTTGAGGTCAGGGATGGTAATTCCTCCAGAAGTTCTTTTATTGTTGAGAATAGTTTTCGCTATCCTGGGTTTTTTGTTATTCCATATGAATTTGAGAATTTCCTTTTCTAACTCTGTGAAGAATTGAGTTGGGATTTTAATGGGGATTGCATTGAATCTGTAGATTGCTTTTGGCAAGATGGCCATTTTTATTATATTAATCCTGCCAATCCATGAGCATGGGAGATCTTTCCATCTTCTGAGATCTTCTTCAATTTCTTTCTTCAGAGACTTGAAGTTCTTGTCATACAGGTCTTTCACTTGCTTGGTTAGATTCACACCAAGGTATTTTATATTATTTGCAACTATTGTGAAGGGTGTCATTTCCCTAATTTCTTTTTCAGTCTGTTTATCTTTCATGTAGAGGAAGGCTACTGATTTGTTTGAGTTGATTTTATAACCAGCCACTTTGCTGAAGTTGTTTATCAGGTTTAGGAGTTCTCTGGTGGAAGTTTGGGGGTCACTTAAGTATACTATCATATCATCTGCAAATAGCGATATTTTGACTTCTTCCTTTCCTATTTGTATCCCTTTGACTTCTTTTTGCTGTCTAATTGCTCTGGCTAAGACTTCCAGTACTATATTGAATAGGTAGGGGGAGAGTGGGCAACCTTGTCTAGTCCCTGATCTTAGTGGGATTGCTTCAAGTTTCTCTCCATTTAGCTTGATGTTGGCTACTGGTTTGCTGTAAATTGCTTTTACTATGTTTAGGTAGGGGCCTTGAATTCCTGATCTTTCCAAGACTTTTATCATGAAGGGATGTTGAATTTTGTCAAATGCTTTCTCAGCATCTAGTGAGATGATCATGTGGTTTTTTTCTTTAAGTTTGTTTATATAGTGGATTACATTGATGGATTTCCGAATATTGAACCATCCCTGCATTCCTGGGATAAAACCTACTTGATCATGATGGATGATTGTTTTGATGTGGTCTTGGATTCGGTTTGCTAGAATTTTATTGAGTATTTTTGCATCGATGTTCATAAGGGAGATTGGTCTGAAGTTCTCTTTCTTTGTCGGGTCCTTGTGGGGTTTGGGTATGAGTGTAATTGTAGCTTCATAGAACGAATTGGGTAGTGTTCCTTCTGTTTCTATTTTGTGGAATAGTTTGAAGAGAATTGGTATTAGGTCTTCCTTGAAGGTCTGATAGAATTCAGCACTAAAACCATCTGGTCCTGGGCTTTTTTTAGTGGGGAGGCTTTTGATGACTGCTGCTATTTCCTGAGGGGTTATGGGACTATTTAGATGGTTTATCTGCTCCTGGTTTAACTTCGGTACCTGGTATCTGTCTAGGAAATTGTCCATTTCATCCAGGTTTTCCAGTTTTGTTGAGTATAGGCCTTTGTAGTAGGATCTGATGATTTTTTGAATTTCTTCAGTTTCTGTTGTTATGTCTCCCTTTTCAGTTCTGATTTTATTAATTTGGATACTGTCTCTGTGCCCTCTGGTTAATCTGGCTAAGGGTTTATCTATCTTGTTGATTTTCTCAAAGAACCAACTCCTGGTTTTATTGATATTTTGTATTGTTCTTTCTGTTTCTATTTGGTTGATTTCAGCCCTGAGTTTGATTATTTCCTGCCTTCTACTCCTCCTGGGTGTATTTGCTTCTTTTTGTTCTAGAGCTTTTAGTTGTGCAGTCAACTTGTTAGTGTGTGCTCTTTCCAGTTTCTTTTTGTAGGCACTTAGAGCTATGAGCTTTCCTCTTAGCACTGCCTTCATGGAGTCCCACAAGTTTTGGTATGATGTGTCCTCATTTTCATTGAATTCTAAAAAGTCTTTTATTTCTTTCTTTATTTCTTCCTTGACCAAGTCATCATTGAGTAGAGAGTTGTTCAGTTTCCATGTGTACGTGGGTTTTCCATTGTTTTTGTCATTATTAAAGACCAGTCTTAGTCCGTGGTGATCTGATAAGATGCAAGGGATTATTTCAATCTTTTTGTATCTGTAGAGGCTTGTTTTGTGACCAATTATATGGTCTATTTTGGAGAAGGTACCATGAGGTGCTGAGAAAAAGGTATATTCTTTTGTTTTAGGATGAAATGTTCTATAGATGTCTGTTAAGTCCATTTGGTTCATAACTTCTGTTAATTTCAAAGTGTCTCTGTTTAGTTTCTGTTTCCATGATCTGTCCATTGCTGACAATGGGGTGTTGAAATCCCCCACTATTATTGTGTGAGGTGTAATGTGTGTTTTGAGCTTTAGTAAAGTTTCTTTTATGTATGTAGGTGCCCTTGCATTTGGAGCATAGATGTTCAGAATTGAGAGTTCACCTTGGTAGATTTTTCCTTTGATGAGTATGAAGTGTCCTTCCTTATCTTTTTTGATTAATTTTGGATGAAAGTCGATTTTATTTGATATTAGAATGGCTACTCCAGCTTGTTTCTTGGGACCATTGGCTTGAAAAATTGTTTTCCACCCTTTTATTCTGAGGTAGTGTCTGTCTTTGTCACTGAGGTGCGTTTCTTGTATGCAGCAAAATTCTGGGTCTTGTTTGTGTATCCAGTCTGATAGTCTGCGTCTTTTTATTGGGGAATTGAGACCATTGATGTTAAGAGATATTAAGGAAAAATGATTGTTGCTTCCTGTTATTTTTTTTATTAGAGGTAAAGTTATGTTTGTATCTTTTTTGGGGGTTGTTGGAAGATTACTTACTTGCTTTTCCTAGGTTGTAGTTTCCCTCCTTGTGTTGGCATTTTCCATCAATTATCCTTTGAAGTGCTGGGTTTGTGGGAAGATATTGTGCAAATTTGGTTTTGTCATGGAATATCTTGGTTTCACCATCTATAGTGATTGAGAGTTTTGCTGGGTATAGTAATCTGGGCTGGCAATTGTGTTCTCTTAGTGTCTGTATGATGTCAGTCCAGGCTCTTCTGGCTTTTATAGTCTCTGGTGAGAAGTCTGGTGTAATTCTTATAGGTCTGCCTTTATATGTTACTTGACCTTTTTCCCTTACTGCTTTTAGTATTTTTTCTTTGTTTTGTGCATCTGATGTTTTGATTATTATGTGACGGGAGGTATTTCTTTTCTGGTCTAGTCTATTTGGTGTTCTGTAGGCTTCTTGTATGTTTATGGGCATTTTGTTCTTTAGGTTAGGGAAGTTTTCCTCAATAATTTTGTTGAAGATATTTACTGGCCCTTTAAGTTGAGAATCTTCATTCTCATCTATACCTATTATCCTTAGGTTTGGTCTTCTCATTGTGTCCTGGATTTCCTGGATGTTTTGAGTTAGGAGTTTTTTGCGTTTTGCATTTTCTTTGACAACTGTGTCAATATTTTCCACCGTATCTTCTGCATTTGAGATTCTCTCTTCTATCTCTTGTATTCGGTTGGTGATGCTTGCGTCTGTGACTCCTGATCTCTTTCTTAGGTTTTCTATCTCCATGGTTGTCTCCCTTTGAACTTTCTTTATTGTTTCTATTTCTAGTTTCAGGTCCTGAATGTTTTTGTTTAATTCCTTCTTTGTGTTTTCTTCCATTTCTTTAAGGGATTTCTGTGATTCCTCTTTAAGGGCTTCTATCTGTTTACTTGTACTCTCCTGTATTTCTTTAAGGGAGTTACTTAATTCCTTCTTATAATCCTCTATCATCATCATGAGAAGTGATTTTAATTCTGAATCCTGCTTTTCAGGTGTGATGGGGTGTTCAGGGCTTGCTATATTGGGAGAATTGGGCACTGATGATGCCAAGAAACTTTGGTTTCCGTTGCTTATGTTCTTGCGCTTGCCTTTCGCCATCTGGTTAACTCTAGTGGTACCTGCCCTCACTGTGTAAAACTGGAGTCTGTATTTCCAGTTATCTTGCTTATTGCAGAGCTCCTCAGAGTCCAGAGGTCTCTGTGGTCTTATGCTCCTAATCTCCTGGGTGGAATAACTCCTGGGACTCAGGCCACCTCTTGGATCTGGAAATCCTTCTGCTCTGAGTGCAGTGGGTCCTCGATGACTCAGGATTCAGTTTCAGCTGCTCTGAGTGCAGTGGCTCCAGCTGCTCTGAGTGCAGTGGCTCCTGGATGACTCGGGATTCAGTTTCTCAACAGGACAGGAGCAGACCGACTCTGTGTCACCTGCTCTGAGTGCAGTGGCTCCTGGATGACTCAGGATTCAGTTTCTC
>NW_021604719.1:12399960-12437680 GCF_004785775.1 Grammomys surdaster | reverse complement strand
CTCCTGGATGACTCAGGATTCAGTTTCTCCACAGGACAGGAGCAGACCGACTCTGTGTCTGCTCCAGCTCGGAGGAGCAGGCAGGGGCAGAAGGTAAAAAGACATTTAAAGTACCAGTTTCGCCAATGGAAGTAAGAACCAAAAAAAAAAAAAATAGTTTAAAAATCCACTAAGGACATTAAAAAGTTGACAGAGCAAAAAAACCTTCTATATCTCCTTTAGACATATAAAATATACTCAATATTTTTCTTTCTTAATTATATTATTGTTTTATTATTTTGTGTGTTTGGGTGTTTTACCTGCACACATTTCTATGCACCATGTATTCACAGTGTACTCAAAGGCCAGAAGAGTCAGATCCTGTGGGACTAGAGTTATGGATGGTCATAAGTTGCCATGTAGGTGCTAAGATTCAAACAAGGGTTCTCTGGAAGAGCAGCCAAGACTCTTAACTTCTAAGCCATCGCTGTACACTATCACTTTTTTTAAAAAAAATAATCATATAAAAATGCAAAATAGGCAATGCTTTTCTTTCACTTGACAAATTCAAAGTATCCAGTGATGACCATCTCAGCAGAGGACTACAGAGTCAATACAAAGCAATCATTTCAGAGTGAAATAAATCAAGGCATCTACCCGTTATTGCCCCATGGCTATACGTGTTCTACCTGTACATACAAAGGTTTACAAAACACTTCTAACTATATTGTGCAGTAATAAGAACAAAGGTAAAGTGAAAATATCAACAAAATGTTTTTAGTATGGGAGAAAACATACATATTTATATCTCTATATGTCCGTAAGCATAAAAAAGCAATGGTAGCATTAGTTAATTGTTGAAGTCACGAGTGAGTAGCAGGGGAATAGTGTGAGTCATGGTCATATTACTAACTTCAAGTACTTTTTAAATTTCTCAGTGAAAAAAATTAGTTGGCTGTACCTCTTGCACAAGTTAAAAGGGTCATTGTTTATCTTTATATTGTTTTTCTGAAGACAATCCCAATTTGGGCTTCTCTAGTTGCATTTTGCTGTGGTTAAGGTAGGGAAGAATAATTTCAAGCCTGAGATTCCTTTAAAAGCATTTACCCTAACCTATTTTTTCAAACAGAAGCAATGCTGAAAAAAAATCCATCTTGATATAACGTAATGTATTTCGCCTTTTTGTAGAAGCATGTAGAAACAATGTAAAATGGCCTTATACTCATTGCCCTGATGATAATGGAAATGGATGCTTTTTAAACCATGAAACTGTCTTTGCCCTGCTCTGAAATAGCCAATTAACTTACATTCCATTTTGGCTTAAGTGATTTGATAAAACACGGCATCACTTCATCCATCCTTAGTCATGAACTCTTGCTCTATAAAGGTTAATGCTCCATCCTACCTCATGAATTGGATGGTTTGCTCTGTTTATATATTAAAACAAAATATACTTTAAATAGCACTTTATTTAGTTCTCATTTATATAATAAGCAATGAGAACAAGGGTGTTATGGAAATAGAGTGTTGTAATAAATAGTTTCATTTGGGGATTATTTTGCCCGTTCTCCCTCAACTGATAAGACAGTAGTCTGTGAAAGAAAATCAGTTATAAAATTCAGCATTTTGTTTCAATTCCTTTATTCCTAATAATCAACAAAACCTAATGTGCAGTATTTTTGAACTGTTGTGTCCAAGCTTTCTAAGCCATAGAGCACCACAGTGAAGATTTAGCAAGAACATTCGTTTATTTTCTTTTGTGCTACAATAACGGGATCCTTGGCTGACTACAGAAGTTATCTCTTGGCTTTGCATCTTCTTTCAGTGTGGACTGGAATTTCCCTCTTGAGTCTAGAATGACTTTATTTTAGGAACTGGAAGTAATAGAGTTATAGAGATTGCCTGCATATGACCTTCGTCCCTAAAGCCACTGTCTTACTCAACCCAGACTGCTCTCTTGGAGACTGGACAAGTGCCCAAGGATGTAGGCACAAGGCAGGATTGCCTCACTCATGACAACTTGCTCAGCCAGGCCACTGCCATCTCATTAGAGATGCCTATATTTTGGCCATGTGGTGATTAAATATAATAACACCAGGTCCTGCCATGTCATCCCAGGGAATGGAGATAGATTTTATATTCTTCCTGACCACTAACCATTTACTTTTCTGACATCATAGAATAAGCAAGCCAGCTGCAGAATTCACCTGGTCTAGCCTCTTTTCAGCACATCAATAGTTTATCAGAAAGATGATTAAATTTTTATCACATTTAAACATACATAGTTGAGCGTTGAACTCATTGGCACAGGAAAAGACTTTCTGAACAGATCCCTGTTAGCACAAGCACTGAAATCAACAATTGATAAATGGAATCTCATGAGACTGAAAATGTTCTGCAAGGCAAAGGCTATCATCATTCAGACAAAGCAGCAACCTACAGAAAGGAAAAGGATTTTTCCCAACTACACATCTGATAAAAGGCTAATATCCAAATTAAATGAAGAACTCAAAATACTGGATATAAAGTACAATCCAATTTGAAAATGGGTTACAGATCCAAAAAGAGAATCTTCAAAAAGAAGAAACTCAAATCTTCTAAGAAACACTTAAAGAATGTTCAAGATGCTAAGCCATCAGGGAAATACAAATCAAAACTAGTATGAGATTTTTATCTTATATTACCAGAGTAGCTAAGATTAATGAACAAATGACAGCTCATACTGGCAGGAATGTAGAGTAAGGAGAACTCATATCCATTGTTGATGGGAGTGCAAAGTTGTATATGTAGCCACTATGGAAATCAGTCTGTGGTTCCTCAAAAGGATGGGAATCAATCTACCTCAAGATCCAGCTATACCACTTATGGGTATATACCTAAAGGAAGCCTCACCCTACTATAGAGATACTTGTTCAAACATGCTCATTGCTGCTCTATTCATAATTGCCATATTGGAAACAACCCAGATGTCCCTCAACAGAAGAATGGATAAAGTAAATATGGTACTTTTACATAACGGATTATTACTCAGCCATTAAACAAAAATAAAATCATGAAATTTTCATCCATGAAAATGGATGGAGCTAGAAAAAAGTCATCCTCAGTGAGGTAACCCAGACTCAGAAAGACAAATACAGTTTATATTTGCTTCTATGTGGATATTAGCTGTTAAGCCAATGATAGGCAAAGTACAATTCATAGAACTATAGAGATTAAGTTTAGATTAAATGACTGAATGGTGATGGTGAATAGATCTTCATAGGAAGGAGAAATAAAATATAGTTATGGATTGATGGAGGATGGAAGGGAGGATCAAGCAGGGAGTGGAGGAGGAGATAAGAGGAGGAGAAAGGAAAGAATACACAGAGAGAAAGCTAAAACTAAGGACAATTTGAGGGTAGTGTAGAAACCTAACATAGTAGAATCTTCCCAAAATATATACATATATGGGGGTAATCTAAATGAAATCACCAAATAATGGGGAGACAGAGCACCACCTGGACATCTACTGACACCAAATGAAACTTTTAATACCAGAAATAGGTGACATCTAATTGATTTGTTGGCCAAAGAGTCCCATGTGAACCCGTAAACAACTCAAGCTGTTGCCAAAGCTATAGTTTGCTCTCTACAAACTATAGCTCTATTGATTTCAATGCTCTATTGTTGAAAAAAATAACTATACAACTCATTGAACATGGAGAAGTCAAGCTGGTGAATCCCTATAGCCTTCACCCTTATGGGCTATAAGAACCCTTATGGTTCTTGATACCAGAAGGTACTCTACATGCTACCAAAGGGGAAATAAAAACACAAACCCAGCTATAAACCCTTTGATCTATAGTGATCTCCTGCCTATAAGATACACTAGTGCAATGATGGCACAGTGCCTGTGGGAATAGACAATCAATATCTGATTTGACTTAAGGCGTACTCCTTGAGATGGAACTCACCATCCACACAGATTGGATGAATAAGAAACTGAAACTCAGTAGCCCATGGACCTACAGGAAAACCAAATACTACTCTCTGTTAAAGGAACATAGTAATAAAACTGACATTGGGCTATACTCATAAATCAGTGCCTTGCCCAGCCATCATCAGAGAAAGTTCCTCCTGCAATAGGAAGGAACAAATACAGAGACTCACTGCCAGACAGAGTGCAGAGACTGAGGTCTCAGGGAACCTTTGGAAAGAGGAGACAGAAAGAGGGAGTAGCATTACCAGTAAGCAGCAGGATAGGCATAACACAGCTGGTGCAGAAACTGCCTCCTAGTCAGTCTCAGTGCGGTACAGCATATCTTTAGAGGGCTTTGCATCATATGAAAGAGAAAATAAAGATTTTCACTGGTCACAGACAGCCATACCTGAGTTTATCAGTGAGAATAGAACTCTTCTCGATTCTATATCAAGAGAAATTTCTAACAACAGTAATGTTCTGCTTCTGAGGGGTACAATCTACCCAAACTGAATTAGTTGATGGTTACAGAAGGTGACAGGAAGCTAAAGGTGGCAGATGGAGGGGGGTAGTCTTGAGAATGATTCTTATACAGTCCCAAGTATTCAGGGCATTTCCTGATCATCCCTGTTTCTCTTCTGCACAGGATTCAATTTGTTCATATGTAGAACAAAAACTAATATACTCTGCAGGCCCTGATGGTAGAGGCCTGGCATTCCATCATGGTGGAAAGCTGAGTCAGGAAGACGGCAAGTTCTAAGCTAGTTTGTCTTAAACAGAATAGGTGCATTTGTGAGAGCTTGTCTTGATCAAATTCTGGACAGCCCTGTGAAGAACTCTCTTGATGAAGTTATTGAGGTTGAGACATCCTCCTTAAATGGAGAATGTCCATCATCATGTTTGGGTCCTCAGCTGCACAGAAAGAAGCCAGCTAGCTGAGATAAGCATTCTTTTGAATTGTGGATTTGATGTGACTGGCTGCTTCGGGACATTACTGCTTCAGGCTTTTGACTTCCTGGCCATGATGGATTACACACTTGAACTGTGAGCCAAAGGAAACATGTTTTCTTCTTTAAGTTGCTTTTGGCTGGGCATTTGGTAGTTTTAGAGATACACAATCTACTGGGACTATGTTCACCCCGACTGCATTCTGTTATCCTCCTTCCTTTGCCTCTGAACCTCTTTATCTTCGCAGCTTATACTACATAGCTATGCCATTGGAGAAAATGATACCCTCTCCTATGGAAATCATTAAAAGTCAAAACTTCAGGACCTGGAGAGATGACTCAGTGGTTAAGAGCACTGGAGGTTCTTCCTAGAGGTCCTCAGTTCAATTCACAGCAACTATATGGTAGCTCATAACCATCTGAAACAGGATCTGATGCCCTTTTCTGGTGTGTCTGAAGACAGTGACAGTGTACTCATATACATAACATAAATAAATAAATCTTTTTGTAAAAGCCAGTACCTCCTCTGGAGAGGGTGGGGCCTCAGGGAGACCTCCTCTGTCTATGATGAAGGGCTCCATTATGTACAGGTATCCACAGATACTGTGTTGAAGGTCACAATAGCCACCTTGGAACTGGATGGCAGCATTGGATCATACTCCTTCCCAGTCTCCAGCTCTTACATTCTTCCCATCCCCTTTTCAGTGATTTTCTTTGATCCTGAGATGGGGTGATGCTGGTGATGTTGGTGTCCTGCTTAGGAGTACACATGTTAATGTAGTCACATATTCTCAGCACTTTGCCCATTTATGTGTCTCTGCATTAGGTATTGCCCTCTGGAAAAAAAAGGCTTCACTACCATATTTTATCATGCTGAAAGGAAAAGTAACTAAGACTGGAATGTAGCTCAGTGGTAGAGATACTACCACACATGCAGGAGGCCCTAGGTTCAGTTCTCAATACTAGGGGAACAAAAAAGAAAAAGAAACAATGCTTTATAAAAAAAGCTAGAAACACTGTATTCAAAATATAATTATAAACCACTTGCTCCCATTCTTCTAAAGTCTCTTTACATAAGTCTGAAGGATGTTAGGTAAAAGAATGGTTTCTTCATTTTCATTAAATTCTAAAAAGTCTTTAATTTCTTTCTTTATTTCTTCCTTGACCAAGTTATCATTGAGTAGAGTGTTGTTCCGTTTCCATGTGTAGTTGGGCTTTCCATTGTTTTTGTAATTATTGAAGACCAGCCTTAGTCTGTGGTGATCTGTTAGGATTTGACGGAATATTTCAATCTTTTTGTATCTGTTGAGGCCTGTTTTGTGACAAGTTATATGTTCTGTTTTAGAGAAAATATCATGAGGTGCTGAGAAAAAGGTATATTCTTTTGTTTTAGGATTAAATATTCTATAGATATCTGTTAAATCCATTTGTCTCATAACTTCTGTTAGTTTCACTGTGTCTCTGTTTAGTTTCTATTTCCATAATCTGCTCATTGCTCAGAGTGGGGTGTTGAAGTCTCCCATTATTGTTGTGTGAGGTACAATGTGTGCTTTGAGCTTTAGTAAGGTTTCTTTTATGAATGTGGGTACCCTTGCATTTGGAGCATAGATATTCAAAATTGAGAGTTCATCCTGGTAGATTTCTCCTTTAACTAGTATGAAGTGTCCTTCTTTATCTTTTTTGATAACTTTTGGTTGGAAGCCAATTTTATTTAATATTAGAATGGCTGCTCCAGCTTGTTTCTTGGGAACATTTTCTTGGAAAATTTTTTTCCAGCATTTTACCCTGAGATAGTGTCTGTCTTTGTCACTGAGATGTGTTTCCTGTATGCAGCAAAATGCTGGGTCCTGTTTATGTATCCAGTCTGTTAGTCTATGTCTTTTTATTGGTGAATTGAGTCCATTGATGTTAAGAGATATTAAGGAAAAATGATTCTTTCTTCCTGTTATTTTTGTTATTACAGGTAGAATTATGTTTGTGTGGCTATCTTCTTTTGGAATGTTGGAAGATTACTTTCTTGCTTTTTCTAGGTTGCAGTTTTCCTCCTTGTGTTGGAGTTTTCCATCTATTATCCTTTGTAGGGCTGGATTTGTGGGAAGACATTGTGTAAATTTGGTTTTGTCATGGAATATATTGGTTTCTCCATTTATAGTAATTGAGAGTTTTGCTGGGTATAGTAGTCTGGGCTGGCATTAGTGTTCTCTTAGGGTCTGTATGATATCAGTTCAGGATCTTCTGGGTTTTATCGTCTCTGGTGAGAAGTCTGGTGTAATTCTTATATGTCTGTCTTTATATGTTACTTTACCCTTTTCCCTTACTGCTTTTCATATTTTTTTCTTTGTTTTGTGCATTTGATGTTTTGATTACTATGTGACAGGAGGGATTTTTTTTCTGGTCTAGTCTATTTGGAATTCTGTAGGCATATACCAAAAGATGCTCCAATGTATAACAAGGACACATACTTCACTATGTTCATAGCAGTCTTATTTATAATAGCCAGAAGCTGGAAAGAAACCAGATGTCTTTCAAAAGAGGAATGGATAAAGAAAATGTGGTACACTTACACAACAGAGTATTACTCAGCTATTAAAAACAATGACTTCATGAAATTCTTAGACAAATGGATTGAACTAGAAAATATTATCATTAGTGAGGTAACCTAATTACAAAAGAACACTCATGATATACATTCACTGATAAGTGGATATTAGCTCAAAAGCTCAAAACACCCAAGATACAACTCACAGACCACATGAAGCTCATGAAGAAAGAAGACCAATGTGTAGGTGCTCCAGTCATTCTTAAGAGTAATAAAATACCTTTTGAGAGATAATCTGAGGAAGGGGCTACAGCTAGAGTACTCAGGTACTGACCCTTCACCTCGTGGTGCTACCTCATCCCTCAGGCGTGATGGCTACCGGCGCAGATGTACGAGACATTCTAGAACTCGGGGGCCCAGAGGTAGATGCCACTTCTGGGACCATCAGCAAAAAGGACATTATCAACCCGGACAAGAAAAAGTCCAAGAAGTCCTCGGAGACACTGACCTTCAAGAGGCCTGAGGGCATGCATCGGGAGGTCTATGCTTTGCTTTACTCTGACAAAAAGGATGCACCCCCACTACTGCCCAGTGACACTGGTCAGGGGTATCGCACAGTGAAGGCTAAATTGGGGTCCAAGAAGGTTCGACCTTGGAAGTGGATGCCTTTTACCAACCCAGCTCGAAAGGATGGTGCTATGTTTTTCCACTGGCGACGAGCAGCAGAGGAAGGCAAGGACTACCCTTTTGCCAGGTTCAATAAGACGGTGCAGGTGCCTGTGTACTCAGAGCAGGAGTACCAACTCTACCTTCATGATGATGCATGGACTAAGGCGGAGACTGACCACCTCTTTGACCTCAGCCGCCGATTTGATCTGCGCTTCGTAGTTATTCACGATCGCTATGACCATCAGCAGTTCAAGAAGCGTTCTGTGGAGGACCTGAAAGAGAGGTACTACCACATTTGTGCCAAGCTTGCCAATGTGAGGGCTGTGCCAGGCACAGATCTCAAAATACCAGTATTTGATGCTGGGCATGAGAGACGGCGGAAGGAGCAGCTGGAGCGGCTTTACAATCGAACCCCAGAGCAGGTGGCAGAGGAGGAGTACCTGCTACAGGAGCTGCGTAAGATTGAGGCCCGGAAAAAAGAGCGAGAGAAGCGCAGCCAAGACCTGCAGAAGCTGATTACAGCAGCAGACACCACCGCGGAGCAGCGGCGCACAGAACGCAAGGCTCCCAAGAAGAAGCTACCCCAGAAGAAGGAGGCAGAGAAGCCGGCTGTTCCTGAGACTGCGGGCATCAAGTTTCCAGATTTTAAGTCAGCGGGTGTCACACTACGGAGTCAGCGGATGAAGCTGCCCAGCTCTGTGGGTCAGAAGAAGATCAAGGCGCTGGAACAGATGCTGCTGGAACTTGGTGTGGAGCTGAGCCCGACCCCCACAGAGGAGCTGGTGCATATGTTCAATGAGCTGCGGAGTGACCTGGTGTTACTCTACGAGCTCAAGCAGGCCTGTGCCAACTGTGAATATGAGCTCCAGATGCTGCGGCACCGGCACGAGGCCCTGGCTCGGGCAGGAGTGCTGGGGGGCCCTGCCACACCAGCACTAGGACCAACCCCGGCTTCTACTGAGCCAACAGTGTCTGAATCTGGACTTGGTCTTGACCCTACCAAGGACACCATCATTGATGTTGTGGGTGCACCCCTCACACCCAATTCGCGGAAACGACGGGAATCAGCCTCCAGCTCATCTTCTGTGAAGAAAGCCAAGAAACCATAAGGGGCCATCAGAGTTGGTGGTATGGTGTAAATAGAACTGTTAAGTTGGAAAAAAAAAAGAGTAATAAAATACTCATAGGAGCAAATACAGAGACAGTGTGGAACAGAAACTGAAGGAGGGGCCACCTGGAGACTGTCCCACCTGGGTATCTATCCCATGTCCAGTCACCAAAGGCAGACGCTATTGTGGATGCCAGGAAATGCATGCTGACAGGAGCCTGATATAGCTGTCTCCTTAGAGGCTCTTTGAGAGCCTGACATATACAGAGGCTGATGCTCAAAGCTAACCACTGTACTGAGGTTACCAATGGAGGAGTTAGAGAGAAGACTGAAGGAGTTGAAGAGGTTTGTGGCCCCATGGGGAGAGCAACAATACCAACCAACCAGAGCTCTCAGGGTCTAAAACACCAGCCTGGGAAAGCACATGGGGAGGGACCCATGGCTCCAGCTCTATATGTAGGGGAGGATGACATTGTAGGGTATAGGTGGGAGAGGATGGTTCACTGAAGTCTGGATGTCCCAGTGTGGGGGAATTTGAGGGTGAGGAATTGGGAGTAGGTGGGATGGGTGCACACCCTCATAGAAGCAGGAGGAGGGGGATGGGATAGGGAGTTTCTTGGGGACAGAAATGGGGAAAGGGGATAACATCTGAAATGTAAATAAATAAAATATCCAGGGGCTGGAGAGATTGCTCTAAACCACTGACTGTTCTTCCAGAGGTCCTGAGTTCAATTCTCAGCACCCATATGGTGGCTCACAACCATCTCTAATGGGATCTGATGCCCTTTTCTGGTGTGTCTGAAGAGAGCGACAGTGTACTCATGTACATAAAATAAATCTTTTTAAAAATCCAATAATAGCAACAACAATAATAATAAAAGAACAGTTTCTTAGAATCAGGAGTGGTTGTCCTCTTGTAGACAGTATATTCTTGCCCCAGTGCAATGAGCTCTTGATATCTGCACATGACCCTAATTTTTATGCTGTTGGCTCTAATTGCAGTTCTAATTAGGTCTTGAAAGTACAGCAAACAGTCTGTGGACCTTGGACTGTAAAATCAGCACTTGTGGGAGAAAACAATTGTGTGTCAAGACTGATGGGTATAAACTCTTTTATAGGTACTGGAGATAAAGTGCTGTTTATGTATACATTGCACTGAATTCCAATTGTATGATGTTTTTAAAAACTAGTAGAAATCATAGTAGCTCTGGAGGCCTGGATCACAGATGTCAGGGGAATTGTGGCAGATCCGGAATTGTTTCCTGTTTAAGCTGTGGAGTACATCTGTATAAATTCACTGATTGATGTACTTCACATTGCTGCACTTCATTTCATCTTTCTAAATGCACATTATACCCCAGTATTTTAAAAAATGTGGGAAACCCCGTGTCTGCGGAGCAATCAGATCAGGGACAGAGTCTCAGCCTCACCGCCACCGCTGCCAGGGCCCAGAGAATGCCAAGCCAGGTCCGTGTGCCGCCACCCACTCCGGACATAAAATATCCAGTTATGGATAAAATTGAGCTGGTGCAGAAGGCCAAGCTGGCGGAGCAGGCAGAGCGATGCGATGACATGGCAGCCTACATGAAGTCTGTCACTGAGCAAGGAGCAGAGTTGTCGAATGAGGAGAGGAACCTTCTCTCTGTTGCTTATAAAACATTGTAGGAGCCGTAGGTCATCTTGGAGGGTCGTCTCAAGTATTGAGCAGAAGACAGAAGGTGCTGAGAAAAGGCAGCAGATGGCTCAAGAATACAGAGAGAGGATCGAGACTGATCTGCTGGACATCTGCAGTGATGTACTGTCTCTTTTGGAAAAGTTCTTGATCCCCAGTGCTTCGAAACCAGAACGCAAGCAAGGTCTTCTATTTTGAAAATGAAGGGTAACTACTACCGTTACTTGGCCGAGGTTGCTGCTGGTGATGACAAGAAAGGACCAATCACAGCAAGCATACCAAGAAGCATTTGAAATCAGCAAAAAAGGAGATGCAACTGACACACCCATCAGACTGGGTCTGGCCCTCAACTTCTCTGTGTTCTACTACGAGATCCTGAACTCCCCAGAGAAAGCCTGCTCTCTTGCAAAAACAGCTTTAGATGAAGCCCTTGCTGAACTTGCTACATTAACTGAAGAGTCATACAAAGACAACACGCTAATAATGCAGTAACTGAGAGACAACCTGACACTGTGGACATCGGGTACCCAAGGAGTCGAGGCAGAAGCAGGAGGAGGGGAAAATTAACTGACCTTCTAACCTTTGTCTGCCTCATCCTAAAATTTACACAGTAGACTATTTGTCATCCATTCTGTCCCACAGATAGTTTTTATTTATTGTTTATGATTTATGACAGGTTTATCTTACTTCTATTTGAATTTCTATATTTCCCATGTGGTTTTTATGTTTTAATACTAGGGGAGTAAAGCCAGTTAACTTTAGGGAGTTACTCTTTTTCATCTTGAGGTGGCTGATATGGGATGTGGAATTGTTACATGACTTACACCTGTTTGGCATAGTACTTTTGGTACATTATGGCTTCAGAAGGGCCAGTGTTAAAACTGCTTCCATGTCTAAGCAAAGAAAACTGCCTACATATTGGTGCGTGCTGGTGGGGAATAAACTGGAAAATGGGTTCCAGTCATGAGTGTAGTCTTTGTGGGTACTGTAAGACTTGGAGCACTTGTGAGGCTGTAACACAAATAAACACCCTGTGGATTTATGCTAGGATCGAGTGTCTCTTCGTGCACACCTGTGGATGCACTCTAGGATCACATGTCTCTGTGTGCACACCTGTGGATCCATACTAGGATCGAGTGTCTCTGCGTAGACACCCTTACCACAGTTCCAGAAGTCATCTCTAGACAAAGCTGTGACCCACTTTACTCTGATAAGGGCAGAAACGGTTCACATACCATTATTTGTAAAGTTAACTAATGTTTGCTTTCATTATTTTTACTACACATTTGATTTGTATTTAAAAGTTTTAGGCAACCTAAGAACAACTGTAAAAGTAAAGATGCAGTAAAAACAAGTTGCTTGGTGTTCCCGGCTCCATGCATATCAAGCAGAGTGGTAAACAAAATCCCATGTATTTAACTTTTTTTTTTAAGTTTTTTGTTTTCTTTTGTTTTTGCTTTTGTGATTTTTTTCTTTTTGATACTTGCCTAACATGCATGTCCTGTAAAAATAGTTAACAGGGAAATAACTTGAGAAGATGGCTAGATTAGTTTTAATGTCTTATGAAATTTTCATGAGCAATCCAAGCATAATTGTTAAGAACACATGTATTAAAGTTCATGTAAGTGGAATAAAAGTTTTATGAATGGAAAAAATAAAGTACTCTACATCTCAAGCTGGTGCATACATACATACATACATACATACACTGCATGATTAGAGACTTTCCCATAATGTTGGAGGGCAGAGCTTTCTGTTCCCTTTTAAGGACAGGGGAAGGAAGGCAAAAAATATTGCAACCTGAGAGAATCGAGAACGAAGGCTTTGAGAGAAGACAGCCAAATAGGACAAAACACAGTACAATAAAACAAGGCAAAGGCCCTCGTACCAAGGCTGGACAAGGCAACCCAATAGGTAGAACGAGTCTCAAGAACACGTGAAAGAGTTAGAGTCACTTGCTCCCACTTCTAGAAGAGGGAGAGGAGAGGTGGGAGGGATTGGGAGGAGTGAGAGGGGAGGAAACTATGGATAGGAAGTATTCTATGAGAGAAGAATTGATTGTTGATAAAAAATAAACACAAAACAAGCAAAGAAACAAAAAAGGAAAAACGAAGACTTTGATATTGTAATTTAAGATGAGCTAACAAGTGAATTCACTGATTGAAAAATCCTATAAATTAGTAAAGCAGAGATCAACCAACAGTCCTCTTCCCTGTGCTGCAAAAGGACTTGATTTTCAGATGTCAGTCTCCCAAGAAAACAACACAGTGCATTTCACGCTGTTCTTATGTCCTTTCCGTTTCAAGGAGGGCATCTATCAGAAGTCGGGATTAAGGAAAGTGTGGTGGGGAAGACACACTCAGAAACATATACAAGGAGATTGTTTGGCAATTTCTGAAGGACTGAGTAAGACTTTCCCCTAGTATATGAAGAAGAAAAAATCTGAGTTGACAAGAAAGATAAGACATCAGTGGCAATTGAAAGGACAAGGCCGATATGAGCAGAAACAGCAAAAGCATTCCAGAAGCAACACTGAAGGCCAACCCCAGTTCAGGACTCCAAACCAGAGGTGAAGACCTGGAACAGCAGTTCTCAACCTGTGGGTCACAACCCTGTCGGGGGTCACATGTCCTGCATTTCAGATATTTATTTACAATTCACAACAGTACCAAAATTGAGTTATGAAATAGCGACAAAATAATTTTATGGTTGAGGTTCATCACAGTACAAGGAACTGTATTATCATTGAGAAGCTCTGTCCTAAAATATGGAACAGAGATTAATGTGGTTGTTTGAAACGGTGGGAGACATAGAAAGATGACATTCCTTTTTAAATTTTTTTCGTGGAAAGGTAGATACCTGGAGGCTGGGGTACCAGTGAACGTGAAGGCCAGATCAAGTGCAGATGCCTGCAGTATCATCTTTGTCTTCCCTCTGCGGAAGCCAGTGAAGTCCGTTGCATGCCAGCTGTTTTCTTACTGACATTCAAGCCCTATTTTTCCTGATGGGTAGTTTGAAGTGATTAAGGCCTACATCATAACAAAGGGTTCTGTATTTGAAGTCACTTATTTAAATATCTCGCAATTGATGTCTCCTCAGACAGCTAGCATCTCTTTCTTTGAATAGTTTTTCATTTTAGAAATTTTAAATCACTTGTGGTCTCAGAACTCTGAACATTCTGTGTGTGTGTGATTTGTTTTTTTACAAGATATAAAATTTTAACCCTTGATGACCTACATAAATCATCATGTGCAGCAGGCTGACCTTTAACTCGTGGCAATTCTTCTGCCTCTGCCTCGTGAGTGCTGAAATTATAAGCATGCACTAACAGCTTAGCCACTTTTCTAAATCTTTTTTTATGCTAAATGAAGTCCCAAAGTAAATAAAATAATCTCAACCTATAAAGAAAAAATTTTTCTCAATTTTCATTTTTGTTAACATTCTCCAAAATCATTAAATAAAACATGTCAATTAGTTGGGGTTTTTTGTTTGGTTGATTTTTGTTTCATTGTTTTTGTTTTTGTTTAGTTTTGTTTTTTCACTTTTCAGTTAACTTCAAATACCCTGATCTACTTCTACCATATGTATCCAGCTATTAATTTCATTATGTATGTAATTCTCATACTTTCTACTTTACAATTTATTTACCCTAATAACTATAAAATGATAGATACATGTGCTGTGTTTCCTTGTATTTCTCAATTACTCTCTTATCAGGAACCCGGGACAGAGGACTACTCAGTCCTTGAGAAACAATTAAATTGGAGAATCAGCTGTAAACACACACAACTAATTTGACCACTGAGATGATAAAAGCACACCTTGCTTTCTAGCCAGCCATTCCTTACTTCATACCTTGTGTCTATAGTGCTGTTACAAGACACAGATATAGCTCTGGCCCTCTCAGCATCATTTCCATGTCTATTAAAGAACTGTCATGAATGGAAGGCTAGCTTTCCTTCCAGTAACCTAGAGAGGCCATGTAGTAGAGAAGAATGGAATAAAATTGATCCATTTTCTGATTCTGGCTTAAATGACCTTATCACAATACAAAGTCAGACAAGTTCCTTTACTTTCTCCAACTTGCTTCTTCCATTGTAGGATGTTAATAATTCCCATGTGCAGGACTACCATGAAAGTTGAGGTGTTTGTTGTGCACTAAATACGTGAATGGGTGTGCATGTTCTACTTATTTCAGTTTTTAAAACTTCATTATTTTTCTGTGTGTTTGTAAGCAACTCTGTAAAGTACAGTACACAGCTAGATTTCAGAGGACCACTTTGTGGAGTTGTTTTTCGTCTTCTACCTTTACATAGATTCTGAGGATCCAACATAGTATGTTGGGCATGTGCAGCAAGTACCTTTGCTAGCTGAGCCATCTTGCTCAGCCCATATTTACATTTTGAATAATAAGATTCTGCATCAAAAATTAACACTTGAACTCTTAAGCCAAATGTGCTGCCTTATTAGAATTTTTTATTATCTATATGATTGCTAATCTCTTGGTGCCATTTGTATTTCTTTAACATCCTATATAAATAAATAGAGAACAATACACATGGTCCTCAGATATATGCACAGTAGCTCAAAATTTTCCATGCTAGAAACTAGAGAACATAGAATGTCAATTGTTTTCTTCAATGATACCAATATATGCTGCAAAATATAATTCCAACAAAAACTCTTATTTCAAGGTAATTTTACTTAATGCTATGGTATAGTTGAAGCAATAAAAAGATGTATTTATAATACAAAAGGCTATGTAGCCACCACTCTTTTATCTTCTTTCTTTTGTTAAAAGGGAAACTGAAAATCAAATAAATCATTCATTCAAATAAATCATTTATAAATCAAAATTGAACAACCAGAGTGTGCCAGACAGTGTAAGTACTTGGTAAATAAAACATAAAGGCAGATTAAGTAGTATCCTTATAAATTTGACATTAGTGTCCCAAGTTATGTTTCCTGAGAACTATGTATCATGTAGAAACCTAAACCTCAAGCAATAGAATCCAAGTCTATGCAATACAAAACTAGATTTTTCTTAAGGGATACTAGATCTTAAGGGATGGAGGTCATTGAAACCTGGGTGGACTGGAGGTTGAAACACAGGGATACAAAACCACGGAAGTGGTTGGATGAATTATCCATTAAATCAAAACACAACTCCGTGCCTTGCTTATACCTTGGATTTACTTGTGACTTATGAATTATGCCATCCCGATCCTGCACGACTACCACCACAAGCTTCCAACCAAAGTCCCAAGTACAGGTCACTACTGTGGGAATCTTGTATCCTTGCCTGCAAAGGTGACTGGGCTTTTCAGGTTCTAGAATTAGCAGCAGTTGCTGACAAATTTCATTAAAAGAGCAAGTCTTGTCATTGAAATGAACAAATGACTTTACAATTCAGGCTGTTTAATTAGTGAAAGAATAAACACTACTCCATATAAATGACACAGAATAAGTAGGGAATGTTCTGTGGTGTGTATAAGTTATGATCTGGTCCTTCTGCCCATCCCCATGCTCCCAGATATAAGACTCAGACTCAAAATAGGTCCTTAGCTGTATAACTACACTCTTCTCTGACTAGCTCTAACTTAAACTATCCTATTTGCTTTAACCTAGATTCTACCACATGCTCAGGCACCATGCATCCATCTCCTCACATCTTCAATGACAATTCCCCACTCTACCCCCCACTCTATCCCAGTATTATTTCTCCCTCCCGATGTCCCACCTCTATTTCATGCCTAAGCCATAGGCCATAGGCTTTTAAATTGACAGGTGATACATTCATACAATATGCAAGGTATTCTTTCTAAAGTGTTGGCATATGGTGACCCCATTAGCCTGGGAGGACTTTCAATCAACTACTCCAAATCTTATTGAATCCTTGAACACAGATAGGTTTTTATGAACACTCAATATGGAACAGTTTCTTCTAATTAGAAGAAGCGTTTGGCAAGCTGGTAACATTGAGTAGGTTATGTTTAGTTACACAAAGAGGATGGACAGATTGAAGAATGGACTAAGAAAGAAGCACAAGCAGTTAGGAGGTTGTTGCAATAGTTTGTTAGATTATGGTGAGTCCTGGAGCAGAGGGTCATCCTGGCATGTGAAGGAAAGGGAGCTGTTGGGGAGTCTCTTCTGCAGAGATGCACAGGGCCTGGTGTGTGATTCAGGAGTAGAAGGTCAAGGCAGTGGGCATGGAGAGATGCTCTCCTGTGGGACCTTCCTCTATAACACTCTCAAGCACTCATGAGATTATAAACCACTCTACCACAGGGGCACTGTGGGAATACTGGTTATTAGCAATAACTAATAATTTTTGTATGAACAAAAGTGACAAATCAGAGAACTATTGATCAGAACATATGTGCTTAAGAAAGTGTATTTATTCGTGAAGTACTTGAGCCATATAGTAGAATTGATTAAATAACATGTGAGGTTGAAGCATTGGAGTCTGATCAAGTACCCAGACAATCCATAGTGTGTGAGAGGTGTCTTTTTAGAGTAAGGAAGGCAAGGATGGGGCAGAGAAGGTGGTCACTCAGGAGGTAGCTCAGATGGTAAAGTACTTAAAAGTGTATGCATGAGGAACTGAGATCAAGCCTCTGAGCCCAGATTTAGTATCTGGATACAAAGGCATGAGCTTGTAATCTCAGAATTGCATAGATAGAGACAGATGTGCCCCTTATACTCTGGCTATCCAACATAGTCCACTTAGTATGGCCTAAGCCAATAAGAAATCCCCCAAGGCTCTGTCCTCTAAACCTACAGGGAGGTATGTGCCCACATACATTCTCTCTGCCTCAGCTCTGTCTCTACCTCTCTCTTTCACATATACATACATTCATACATACATACATACATACATACATACATACATACATACAGAGAGAGAGAGAGAGAGAGAGAGAGAGAGAGAGAATATGAAGGAGCCAAATAGATAGATATAAATGAAATAACATCTTCATTCTATACAGACAGTTCCACATCTTTTACCCAAGGCCCAAGCTTATAACCCTTTCCAGTGTGTCTCTTCTACATTCAGCTCTCTAGATAAAAATCACATACTGAGTAAATCATCATGAATAAGAGATTTGAGTCCTGTTATGGAACAGAGAAGGCCAAGGTGGAAAGGCAACATCTGTCAAAGGTCATTTTGCCCCATCACAACATGGCAGAAGGACAAATGAGCCCATAGAAGACAGAAAGGGCATAAAACCAAAGCCCTATTTCGTAAGTTCAAAGCCTCATAATAAGCAAACCACTCTTATGGTAACCACAACAATCCATTTATGACCTAAACATCTCCAGTTAGGACCATCTCTCAGCACTGTTGTACTGATGTTGAAGTCCGAAGTGAGTTGGAGAGGGGGAAATACCTTCAGATTGTAGCAGGAAGCCTTGTGGTTAATGGCTGACTGCTTTATGTGAGCTCCCGTTTGAATTATGTGGCCAAAGTTTCTTGAGCATGCTTCTCCTTCTTTGACTAAATCAAGCAAGCCAGTGTGGAGCCCCACTGAGGGATACAAAAGAGGGGTGGCAATGTCTCTTGCAGAAGCACATTATATAATCTTCCTTTATGTCCACATCATGCGTATTGTATCAGAAAAAAGAAAAGGAGGGCACTAGGAAATGTTAGGACACTGACTAATGAAAGAAATTCAAGCTTTAAGTCTGTAGTCATCTCACTGGTATGGAAAAATAGTCATTTGCTTAAGGAAGTAAGAGTTCCTGTGACTTAGATGGAGAATGATTTAATCTAGAGTATGTGAACATCAAAGCTATCACGAATGGTTGCCAGGCTCTTAAGAGAACCACTTAACCTTGGGAATCCTCTATGCATCTGTAGCATATATAGCAGCTGTTCTCAACCTGTGGGTCGCAACCCCTTCGGGTCACATATCAGATCTTCTGCATATCAGATATGTACGTTATGATTCATAAGTAGCAAAATTATAGTTATGAAGTAATGACAAAATACTTTTATGGTTGGGGATCACCACATGTGAGGAACTGTTTTAAAGGGTGGCACCATCAGGAAGGATGAGAACCGCTGATACAGAGGGACAAGGTGGATGGTTTTTAAAGTCTGTTTTTTGAACAAACAAGACTGAGAAATGTCATGCACCAATTCTGCTTTATATAAAAAGACTAATCAAGACCTTCTGAATCTTCTCTTTAGCACTTCTTCTTATCCTCCACAGCTGTCTGTCCTGTGTTTTCTTCCATGAAGTTTCATGCACTTTAAACACTTCACTTTTGACCAATTTTTTTGTGATTCATTTATTATTTCTCTCAGCGTATCTCTTTCTTTAATAAAGTCATACTCACATATATCCTTGGGTTGACCTGCATACTTTGACCTATTCTGTAGTAGCTTATAAGCACAAACAAAGGCAAACTTATTTACTTTGAATAACAATATTATTTCCCAGTAATTGTAGGACTCGTGTAAATTCTTTGTAGCCTGGTGGCAAACATACTCATCTAACCATGCTTAGGTGTAAGGCAACAGTATTGGTTATCTAACCTGCAGAAGAATTTAACATGAGAGCAAAAGGGAGAGTCTACTGACCTCTAAATCCTTACCTTCTGAAGGACAGGCCTGGGAAGCCTGATGGGAGATGGAACAGGAGGATCCCTCCCTACCTTTCTTCTTGTGCTCCATGCTCTGTGTACGGGCCCATTCTTGTCGACCCTCTAGTTCTGTCCCTGGAGAATATGTTGCATGACGATGGTTACATGCAATTTTTCTGCTATTTCCCACTTTTACCACCTTTGCACTGAAGCCATTTGTAAGATGCAGGCCCTACAGAGCTGTCACTTGCAAACAGACTTACCAATTATTCCTCTGTGACTCTCTCCAGGGTGCACCACAGGAAGCAGCTTATTTTAGGCCTAGAGAGTTTGGAATAAATATAAGAGAGATATAATTTTTTATCTAAGAGCATGGATCAATACACTGACTCTAAATAGATGATTTTTACGTACTTAACAGCAATTTTTAAAACATCTTAGAACATACTTAATTTTCATATGTGTTTAATTGAATATAAATTAGTACAGATATATTCATAGCTTGTATTGGTATAAATAGGTGTTCTTTTTTTTTCTTTTCTTTTTTTTTTAGCTTCTGGTAGACACCATGTTTAGAATTAAACATGGGAGAAATTTTTTTTTTGTCCTGAGGTCCCTTTTGAATTAAAAAAAACCTGCCTTTTGAATTAACATAAATGACTCTGGAGAGATCATAAGCCTTCTTGCATGTTACAAGTTTTGTTTACAGAGAACTGGGACAAACAGATTGAATAAGTTTGAAATGTGCAGCATAAAACTCGATGGAAAATGTTTAATAAAAATGTTTTAGGTTTTACTAAAACCCAAATATTTAGGCAATAGCCTAAGGATGATTTCCCAACCCCAAATTCACACTGTTTTGTCTGTTCCATAGTTAATGAATTGTTGATACGATGTATGTAAAGCATGTTGTATTCTGTGGCCAAGTGACATTTAAAGAAAAAACAAAAATATTTAAATAAGCAAAAGGCATTCTACTTCACTCAGCGTGTATAATGTGAAGCTCATTGTTCAATGGGAGCCCACACTATTTATAGTTACCTTGATGTGTGGGTTTGACAGGCAGCCATCTGGGGCACCGCAAGAGGCCACTCTGAAAATGCAAACCTTCAATAAGATGAAAGTGTGTGTGCATGAGTATTTCATTATCCCTGGACAGAAAAAAATAGGTGTCCTCAGTCTTATGTGAAGTTTAACATTGAGACAGGCTCTGTGACTTTTCAGTTCCTCGCAAGCATTCACATAAAATCCACGCTACTGAAATGCTTAGAGACAGCTGGGGGTGGGTAGGGGGATGGGAGAATCTAAACCAGGATCACATGTCCTCTCAGGCTTCTGACTGCGGCATTCATCTGACATAATAGAGACTCAGAAACACAGTGTGCCTTCGCTCTGCAGGAGTTACAAAGCTGTTCAGTGTAGGAGAGCAGCACGAATCTCTCTTCCCCCAGCTAGCAAATGAAAAACACCTGACACTTGCGAACTGTTAGCACATGATTTGAATGCCATTAGGGGCTGCTCCTACACGGTTCCTATTACAGCTGCAGAGTGTGTAACCCAGGAATAGCACTTGCGTTGTGTTTGCTTTAGAAAACGCTGTTGATCCCTCCAGGCGCTCTATTCCCAAGTACTCCCACGTGAGGCATAGAGTCGGGGAAAAGAGAAGCAAACAGATCTGTCTTACAGAGAGATTATTCTATAAGGAAATATTTTTCCAGGCTGGAGAAATGGGCCGTACACCTCCCACTCTGGCTGTAACTTGTAAAAGACAGCTTAGGAGATATTTTATGGACACATCAAAACTATTTGTGCAATGTGCTGGACTCAAATTCCAGGCAACGACCTCCATGTGGCTGAGAGTTTTAATAAAGTTTGACCTAGCCTTTTTGTTGGGGGAGGGTTGTAATAGAAGTATTTCCTTTAGGAAAAGTTGCTTAAGGTTTTGTGAACTACTTCAGTACTTGTGAAACTCAGGGATAATCTTTCTGAGCATTATAAAGTCCTTGTTTCTCTTGGATTTCCTTCAGTGTGGTTTCAACATTTTAATTTTCTTCTCTTTTCTTTTTCTTTTTTTGTTTTTCAAGTAAACTATCTTAACTTCCTTTTTTCTACAGATACAATTTAGTCTGGGTGAACATTGTAGTTTTCTTTTTAGAACTAGCTAAGCTGATGACTGAACTTGCTTTTGAATAAAGGAATGCATCATAGAAATTATAGGTCTTCATGCTTAAGTGACAGGCACTTTACTGACTGTGCCGTCTTCTTAGGCTGGCAATTATGGTCTTCTTATGTGGATTTTCATATGGTTTATTAAGTAGGACACAAAAGGATAATATTATTAGTGAGGGAGTGAAATTACTTGTGAAATATGTCACACCTGTCAAATGGTTGCAAGGACAGGTGATGAGAATTACTCTTAGAAAATCGGGATGCTTTGTAAATAAGCACTTCTAAATTCCTGTGTTGAAAGGGAAGAAAGCTGGACATTCAGTAAACTTATAAATAAATAAAGCAATAAAGCACCGTGACCAAAGCAACTTGGAGAAGAAAGGGTTTGCAGTTCTATATCACAATCCATCATTGAAGGAAGTCAGGATAGAGAACTGGAAGCAGGAGCTGATGCACAGTCAATAAAGGGATGCTGGGTTTTAGCTTGCTCCCCCTGGCTTGTTCAGCTTGCCTTCTTATAAAATCCAGGAATACCTGTCCAAGAGTGGCCCTACTCCCAGTGAGCTGAGGTCTCCCATACCAATAATCAACAAAGAAAATGTCACACAGATATGCCCATAGGAAAATTTAACAGAAATATTTTTTTCAGTTGATGTTCCCACTTCCTAAGTTGTATCGGGTTGACAAAAATCTAGCCAGCATATGGGTTTGCTAGACATAAGGAAAACCACATGAGATGGTCTGTATAAATGAGAGAGAGCCTAGCATTTCAAATCCACTAGGGGAAAAAAAGTGTAATTTGATTGTTCTAGCCACATGCAAATTGAAATTGACTTCTTGAGGATTCGAACTTCACCCAACGGAAAACAGAAAAGGTGGAGGAGGGCCAGTGTACAGAAACAGTTCCTTTCATCTCTAAACAATGATAAATGCACTAACATTTATCAGATTCTCAGTATGTATCAGACACCACTGAAAGCACCCTAAACATCAGCACATTTAATCTTCAAAGGATCTCAAACTCTTAATTCGTGTAAAACAAATTTAAGTAGCTTATTTAGAGTAGCACTTTTGTGATGGAGCCAGGCTTCGAACTGAGATCTGTTGTGGACTAAAAGCCAGAGTAGCTGCTAAAAGCAGAGTGTGCCTAGCTTGGTAAAAGCCTACTAATGGCTATGAAAGCATCTAAGTAGGTCATAGATTTTTGTCTTATTACTCTCCCCCCCCCACACACACACACATACACGAACACACACATACACGAACACACACATTCTAAAGTCCACGATCCCAGTTTCAGTGGTGCCTCAAGTGGGTTGTAAACCACAGCTGGGACCTGACTCTTACCTATAATTATTGGCCTCTTACCCATGTTTAAAGACATATTGCATGGACCAGCCCTTTGAATTTTCTTTGGTTTTTATCAAGAGTGTGCCATTACTTTCCTAAAGACCTCGGCTTCCCCTTTATTTAGATCTTGCAGTGGTCTATAATTACACGAAACTAAAAATTCTCAATGGATCGATTTCCATAAATTACAAACATGTCACGCGTTGTGTTACTAGGCAAAAGGTCAGCAAGCCAATTTGTTACACCAGTAGCACATTTACTGGGGCTTGGACAATGATTCTTTTGTTGAAAGCCTTCTTTATTTTTTTTTATAATACATTATCCTAGGTTTTTATACAAATACAAATTTGTGTGAAATAACATTTAAACCACTTGCTCCTTGTAATATGAAATAGCCCACATTGCATAGGCAGTCATAAATTGGTATGTTGCTTATATTGCATGTGTTTTTAATTCTATTTTCTATGTCAGAGAATAAATGCACAGTACTTTGCAGCATCCTCAATACATCAATTCCAAATTAATTCTGCTGTCAATATAAAAACCAATTCTACAATATTAAATTATAGATTTGCTAAAAGGGATACTAATAGCTTAGCTTTATCTTAAAATAACGAAATATTACATATTATACAACTTACAGATTATTAAGTTAGATTCTCACAGTACCTTGTGTGGTCCTTAGCAATCAATTAAAGCTGAATCTAATCAATAGGGTTTAAGCAGCAGGAATGAAGTTATTAAGTTTCACCCTATGTGTTGTCTAGCAGCAGCTTGGTTGAAACAATATCTAATACATGATTATGAAATTGGTCCTGCTGCCATTCTGAACTCAAAGAGTTTTTTTCTGGTCTTTCCCTTCAATTTTCTTTTCCTGTTTTGAAAATCACAACAAATCCTATTTCTACAAATAGCATCACACTTTCCCACTCCTCCTAGGTTTGAAACCCATACTGATCTCTGGCATCCTTTCTTCTCTGTTTGTCCCGGTGTATAGTCATGTTCTGTTTTTCCAGTCCATTAGTCAGCCCCATCTCCATCCCTCCTCAATGCCCCAGTGACCACCGAGCAGGACTCCACTTACTACTTTGGTCACATCTTGATTTTCCCAACTTCCTTCCGTAACACCACCAGTGTCATCAAATATTTCAGAGACAGGATAATTTATATCATAGCCATCATCCAAAACATTCTGTTCTCTATTTTCTGGAGTCCCAGGCATCAAGGCATGGAGTTCAGACTGTGTGCTCTTCGCTTCTCAAAACACCAGGCCAAACTTATCTTCCACTCTTCCTTCTCATGATGGCTATATTTCTGAGCTTGCTCACAGCCCTTTCATATTTTGCCCTTTCATGGTTCATAGCTCAGAGTAAATTTACACCTTGTACTTTTGCATAGCAATGACCCTATGACTTGTAACTTACTGCCAACTGTCTACACTTGGCATTATTGCTATACGCATGTAGCTAATGTCTTAGGTACTTTCTTGAGACTATCCTTAGTATTTATTTTAAGATCTCTACATTTAACAGATGACAAACCAAGGTTTACAACTTTCAAAGATTCCTAAGGCCATACCACCAACACTGATAGACCACAATAAAACCTAGTGATAAGAAATAAAATGATTTTCTTCCCGTACACAACAAAGCTCTTGATCTTATAGAGCCTTCCAAATCTTGTGAAACAGGATTAGAATACACCACACACACACTTGCAGTAAAGTCATAGGTAGGTAGGTGGATCTAATGATAGATAGATAGATAGATAGATAGATAGATAGATAGATGATAGATAGATGATAGATAGATGAGAGAGAGAGAGCAAGAGAGAGAGAGCAAGAGAGAGAGAGCAAGAGAGAGAGAGAGAGAGAGAGAGAGAGAGAGGTGGAGAGATGGAGAGATAGATGATAGTTTATTCTTATAATTAAATTTACACTGCTTTGGTGGGACCTGAATTTTAGAAATATTATGACTCCTGGCAGTCAGTTATTCCCACATTTAATAGCTAATGCTTCTTCCATATTTCTAGAAAGTCTCCCTGAATGACAACTGCTTCATGCTGCCTGTGAAGAAATAACTCCGAAACTTGACATGGATGTTATGTCACCAACATAAAATATTGATTTGTTTGAACACTTAGTTAATTCTGTCTTTTGTGATTGAACTTTCAGTGCAATGGTTGGATATTTAATGTTAAGAGACTCACAGTCAGTGGGTAAGTGTAAGCAATATCTGCTGAATGAAATTCTTAAAATACTATATTTTAAAAAGAGGCACACAGTGATACTGGAAAGTAGAGCTGCTCATAGTTTGGGTGCATTTAGAGCCTTGTTTTCCTTTAAGTGATGTCCAGAATAACATTCCATGGTATGCTGACCATACTGTGCTGATGTGAAGATAAAGATCAGTACATGTTGAAGCACAGGGAATCTGAGGTAGCCGTGAGGTAGGGATGCCACGAGTGTAACAAACAGCTTGAGAAGCAGCTTCAGTCACCTCTTAATTTCTCTTCCAAAAGGAAGTGTGTGTGTGTGTGTGTGTGTGTTCCAGTCATTCTTTTTCTTCCTGTACTCTTCTCTGCTAATTAAAATTCTAATCACTCTGGCAGCTAGAGGTAGAGGGGAAAAATCATTCTTCCATACTGGAGAAGATAATTTCAAGGTGCTTTAGCTACTAGGGAAAAAAAGCTCACAGAAATTACACAAAAGAACCTGGTTGTCACATAAAGCTAATGAATTGCATTTCCTCAATCTATCTAAAAATATGAAAGCTTAGCAAACAAAAACACTTACATTTATCATGTGTTCAATTCTAAAGACATGAAATTTAAGTAACACATTTTACTCTCCTACAATTAAGCTTTTCTGATTTAAAAAAAAAAAAAGCCTTTTACGGGTCCATATCCCCAGTGCTATGAGTCACAGCTAATGACACCCTCATTGACTCTCAGGTGTCTCCCTTATCCCAGGTCTCTGTCTCATCGTCTCATCCTGGAGATGTCTCCCACCTCCCCACCCCTGTCAGTTGCAGATTTCCATTCATTCTCATGGCCATCTGGTCCACCCTATTTCCCTCTCTATCCCCTCACCCTTCCAGTTCCCTTTGTCCATCTGCCTCTTATGACTATTTTATTCCCTCTTCTTAGTGATATTCAAACATCCTTGCTTGTGCTTCTTGTTTAGCTTCTTTGTGTTTGTGGAGCATAGCATGGGTATCCTGTATTTTGTGGCTAATATCCATTTATAAGTAAGTATATACTTTTGGGACTGGGATACCTCACCCAGGATGATATTCTCAAGCTCCATCCATTTGCCTGCAAAATTCATGATGTCTTTGTTTTTAATAGCGGATTAGTATTCCATTGTGTAAATGTACCACATTTTCTTTATCCATTCTACAGTTGAGGGACATGTGGGTGGTTTCCAGTTTCCAGCTATTATTTATAAACCTGCTATGAACACAGTTGAACAAGTGCACAGTATTTGCAAAAAGAAAGGGTGAGATGCCTCAATTACTACTATTTCCTTTCTTGAAAGGTAAAACTTGATTTCCCAACTCAAGATTATTTCATTCATTTGTTTGCCCATTTTCACCTTATCTTTAAAGGCAAAATTCAAAGTATAAATTGGCAGCAATCGCTACTGGTGGTTTTACTGTAGCCAGGCAGGAACCCCAATGGAGTGATAGGGATACCAAACCACACACAAAACTTTTGACTCAGAATTTATCCTGTCTACAAGAAATGAAGGCATGGGAAATGGAGCAGAGACTGAGGGGATGGCCAACCGATAACCTTCCCAACTTGAGACCCATCTCATGCTCAAGCACCTATCAATCCCTGACACTATTAATGATACTCTGTTATGGTTATAGTCAGGAATCTAGCATGGCTGTCTAGCAAGGCTCCACCCAGCAGCTGACTTAGACAGATGCAGATATCCACAACCAAACAGTAGATGACCTTGGAGGCCCTGGAGGAGAGAGGAACTCCACAGGAAGACCAATAGAGTCAACTATCATACAAAGAACATACATGGGCTGGACTTAGGCTTTCCTGCACATATGTAGTAGATATGCAGCTTGGCCTACGTGTGGATCCAGAACAACTGGAGCTAGAGGTAGGGGGTACTATCCAGAAAGCTGTTGCCTGTATTTGGGATATTTTCTTCTAGCTGGACTGCTTTTCCTGGCCTTAGTGAAAGAGGAAGCACCTAGCCTCACAGAGACTTGATGTGCCAGGGTTGGGGGGATACTTCTTTGCTCAGAAGAGAAGAAGAGGGAGGATGGGGAGAAGGATTGTGGGAGGAGGTGACCAGGAAGGGGACAGTGAGCTGGATGTAAAGTGAATAAGTTAAAAATTAATTAATTAAAAATTAATTAATTAAATAAAAGAAACCCACATTCAATTATGACTAAAGCTGTAAAAGTTCATTATTTTTGTTTTATATTCTTGTTCATTTTATACTCCAGTATCTAGTGTAATTCTTCACAAAAGTCAAGCCTTCGATGGATTTCTTTAATATAATAAATAGTCTATGATCTTTTCTATGGTTGAGTGTTGGTCCACTTTTTAACTTAAGGAAGTAATAAATCACTCAGTCTGTAAGATTTTAACAGTATATGAATATTTAAGAACTGAATGATCTGTGTCTAAGCACTTCAAGTGGTTAGTATGCACAACACTATCTGCTATAATGCATTGGAGTGAAGTAGTTAATGCAGAAGATCTGCTTCTTATGCTTGTAAAGTCATACAGGACCACAAATATGTAATTTATTACTGTGCTTATTACAAAATGATTTTGAGGATGTTCTACTTCAAAGAAGAGAGATAAACAGACATTTAATCGATAGAGATTTCTAAATACTAAAACTAGTGGGTTGAAAATGTATGGAGTTCCTTACATTTCTCTGGACAGTCATGTGTGTGATAGGTCAATGTATTTTTATATATAATTTTATAAGTTTAACTTCATATTAGTTTAACTTCATATTAGGGTTTAGAGTTCAGGATTTTTAGCAAATGTCCATGCTATCATAAATAAACCCAAATAACAGTTGAGCCTTATTTCCTCCTCTACAACATGAAACCAATTGAAGTCAATGATGAGTGCCCTCAAATGGTTGCTATGGATGGTATTATCATACATATATATATACATACATATATATATATGTATATATATATATATGATACAATATAATAAAGCAAATATCTATTAGTTTCAAATATCATATTTTGTCTAAGCAAATGTCATCAATTGTTAGAATTGATACTGTATACCTGTACAGCTGAAAGATGTATACAAAAAACTGAAAGACACAAAAGTGAGAAGTCAAAGAAACTGACCTCAAGGGTCATTTAATTTACAGACTGCACACAGATAATAACTAGTATGAGAAGTACTGAATGCTCACTGAATATGAAACTAATTTCCATATTTAAAAATTCAAGTATTTGCATTATTGTTTTGTTTCCGCAAATATTCTAAGAGTTAATTTTAATATTACTCAGGAGTCCAACATGACCATGCCTTTTAAGTCATCTCGATAGGTATATCAAACAACCTGTAACCAAACAATTCAAACATTTACAGATGTTTCATTACAGTTGCTGCTCATCAATAAAGGATTATTTGAACATAGGGCTAATACATCAACAGACTATCTTGGTGTAAGCTCAACGTGTTAACAACTAAGATTACCTAGAATCACATTGATGGCCCAGTAAAATATCACTGATATCGGTCTTGGGCTGAGAGAAGGCCTTGCTAGAGTTCTCAAATATATTAAGAATGGTAAAATTTTATTTATGTGGGTTTCAAATATATTTTTGGCTAATATAAACATGGAAATATGATCAGTCACACATAGAACCTTACTAATAAATTGTATAAAGAAAAAAGTAAAGAATCTTATCAGAATGATAAATACTTACTCTTAGCTGTCTATGATCTAGCACTATGTTCAGAGTAATGAGCACTGATTAATTTGATGGGTACTATGACGTGACTCAAAGACAAGAACTTTGACCTTTATGATAATCTGGTTCTTTTGTGACCTTGGGAAATCCTTTTAACATACTGAGTCTAAATTTTCAACTGACAGTGGGACACAAGCATAATCCGTAAAAACATAGTTTTACCACAGCTGTTTTCCTTTTGTTCTTTCTCCCCTTTGCCATTGATTGTTTTCCCAGTTGTATTCCTAACTCTGTGAATTTTTAATTCATCTATCTACTGAAATGGAATCATTCACTCATATGCTTACAAAGATTGTGTCAAGCTTGTACATTTTTAAATACCTTCTCTTCAAGCAGATAGATATGGGCCAGCGACAGTTTTCTTACGAATGTGTATTGAAAAGGATTACTGGAGCTGGAGAGTTGGCTCAACAGTTAATAGCACTGGCTGCTCCTTCAGAGGACTCAGGTTCCGTTTACACATGGCTGCACACAACCATCTATAAATCCAGTTTCAGATGCATCCTTGACTGTAAACACTTGGTGCACACACATACCCTCAGGCTCACATCTGTGTACCATGTGGCCTAGACAGGGAATAGGCTGAGATGACCACCACTGGGGACTTTGCAGGCCTAGGAGTACAGACCATACCTGAGATGACACCTGCCCAGAGCCATAATGCACAAGCAGGGCACAGCACTTCTGAGACTACTCTGGAGACAACGACAACGCGAGACACTCAGAGATCATGCGTCCCACTAAGAAGATCAAGTAAATGGTGGTGAAATGGAAGAGAAAAAGAAACGGAAAGATGTAGGCAAATGAAGAAAGGCAAACCTGGAGACTTAAGTGTAGTGAGCATCAGCCTGATACAAGTAGTTGATAGTGTTGCATGGGACTATGGTGAGGTCCTGGTCTGTGCTAGCACCAGAGGCCACATCTGGGTCCAGGGCCCTGCAGCAGTGGGTTTCTGTTACCACCAAAGACCAGGTGGACACACCTGATCTGGGCTGCCTCCGTGGGGAATGTTGATTTCTGAGGGCTGACCCAAACTGGCCTGACTTCTCACCTGGGCATCCTGGGAGAACTGATCCTGGGGATATAAGAACAGGAGATCTGTTCCTCCCTTACAGCTGCAGGTCTCAGGAGAGTGGGCCTTGCCCCTTTCCTGAGCAGCACAGTGGAGTGACTCTGGTGGCAGTGGTGTGGGCAAGCCACCTCAAAGGAGTGATCTTGGTCCTGCCACTTTTCTGCTATGTAGTGACACAGGCAAGGGAAAGATTATGTTCCCTCTTGCCCCTTGCCACCTAGGGTAGTCAGGGGATCTGGCCCTGACCTTATCAGAATGGGAGAGCTGCTCCTGCCTTCACCTGCTGTAGCACTAGAGAGGCAGGCCCTGCACCTTCCCAGGGCAACCCAGTAGAGCTGGCTTTGGATGCAGGGATTGTGGGTGAGCAGACCTCAAGGGTGTGAGTGTTGGAGAGCTGGCTCTGCCTCTTGTCTGCTATAGGATGCTGTCAGTGAGAGGCATAGAAAATCTTCTCCCCTCTCTTTTGTTCTCACCATCAGTGGAGGAGGGGACATTTGGCCCAGACTGGGTCATGAGATCAGGAGATCTCTGCCTGTTCCTCATATGCTGAGGCATTAGGGAAAGTAGACCCTGCTCCTCACCTGGACAGCATAGTAGAGCTGACTCTGATGGTGGTGTCATGGGTAATCTGGCCCTGGGGATGTCAGCATGAGACACCTGGCCTTGCTACTTGTCTGCTCTATGGCTATATAGAGAGTGAGAGATGCCCTCCACACACACACACATCTCTCGTGACAAATGGCAGGCAGGGAAGCTGGCCGCAGAACATTGAAGCAGGAGAGCTAGCCCTTCCCCTCATTTGCTGCAGCACTCAGAAGAGCAGGCTCCACCTCTCACCTGGCAGTACAGTAGAGTTAGCCCTGGATGTGGGGATTGCTGGTGAGATGGCCTCAAGGGCATTAGTGTGGAAGACCCAGCTCTGCCTCTTGTCTGCTGGGTGGTGGAATGGAGGAGGAAGAAATGCCCTCCTACCTTCCCCCATCCCTTGCCATCTATGGCAAGCAGTAAAGCTGGCCCCAGGGTCATGTGAATGGAAGAACTGGCCATGTCCCTCACCAGCTGCAATATGCCTGAGTATTATGGTAGAGCAGGCCCTGGTAGTGGATTGGACACTAAGGTGTCCTCAAAGACATGAAAGCTGGAGAGCCAGAGGGATAATCAGTTCAGATACTTCATAGACCCAGATCCAGGGCTTTGAATTGGTCCACCTCAACATCTACCTCATAGATGAACTGCTGGAATCCTGAACGGGAGATTCCTGTAGATCCAAAACTATAGTATTAATAGACTTGTAGAAGCCAGAGGCTTCATACTATATCAGTGAGTCGTTGCAATGAATATTTATTTGCAAGCAAATAAGTATGGACAAAAGGGTACACTGGGGGTTACTTTGTGACACAACAGCTTCCACAGTGAGAGTTTTTTCTCTGTTGCAAGGGTAAATGGCAGGTACAAGGGGATGGCAGATAAATGAGATTGAGAAGCATGATGTGGAATTCACAAAGAACTAATAAAAATGTTATAAAAATTAAATTCTTGGTAATAAGAACCAGGAATATAAAAGAAACTTTCTGAATTATAAGTTATAGCCTTTATTAACAAGAGCAAAAGCTTGATGCTTAGGAACATGAAGTTTATAAAATGTAAACATAAAATGGTAAAGAGGTATGTGTGTCTTAAGGAGATCCTTTCCCTTCTTCCCAAATGAGGTATAGATGAACAAATCTCAAGACAATTTCCTATATATTTACCTCAATAAGCAGATGATTAACTTGGTAAGCATATTGTTTTTAGTGGGTAAGATTAATAGTCCATTTCTACTGTGATAGAAAATAGAGCCTTCCCTCTGTAGTCTAGATCTTAGTCCTTAATTCCAAGTTGAATTACAGCAAAATAAAGTTGATTTTTAATATCTGAATTGAAGCTATGAATTTGAAGTAATTTATATTTGTATTGTCAATGTTGATAAATTATTAATATGAAACAAGCTGTTTTGTTTCCATAGAATGTCTACTAGAAAAGTTTTATATGTGTGTGTATAATACATCATATATTTATAAAATATATAATATAATTATTTATTAGTATTTTTTGTTCTTTAGCTAGAGTATATATTTTATTCATATCATACAATATATTCTATTGTGAAAATATATGTAAGTTATTTGGCAAGTCACACCACATTTCAATCATGCTTGAATTTAAACACTAGTTTAAATCCACTAGTTATTCTCTCCTTCAAATCACAGCAAATTTCTAAGCAGAGAATTTTATACTTGACCAGCGTTATGAATTTATTCTACCCATTTGTCTCCATTATCACCACCCAACTCCCTGACAATTTACATAAAACATTCTCTTTAGTACCATTTTTAATGCCATTGGTAAACCAGGCTCACTAAAACTTACATTTGGAAAGAATGGAAAATTATGGCTGAAATTGTCTTCTGACGTAAAATATGGGAGGGATTCAGGGAATGGTCAAGATGAAGAGCCATAAATAAAGATAGCAAAAGGATGCTTCCAGAATAATGATCAGAGAAACTCATTATTAGCAATCTTGAAGGCATTGTGGATATCCATCTCTTATTCGTATATCAATCCTACATTGAATATCTTATTCTAAGCTCAGGGCAATATTCTACTGAAGTTGACCTCCCTGGCAGAGGGGGGCCTAGGACACGTGCTGAGCAGCAGGACCCACAGTGAGGCCTAAAGTCCTGAGATAAAAGAAGGACAAGAGAAAGAAAACTGCTTCTATCTAAAGCCAAACAGACTCAATTTTCCCGTTCAGAGGGATCTTTGGGGGAATTTGGGGGAAAGAAAGTCCTGTCTGGTTCAAAAATCCAAATTTTGCAGTTAAGTATAACAATCAAATTACACAACTGTAAATACTTGCAGACAGCCATCTTGATCATAACAAAGGAATGCACAGGAAACAAACAACAGCAGAGAAGTTCTATACAGATGCCTATAGTCATCCGTCTTACATTTCTTTCATGAGTGTGAACTTGTTGTATATTAAGGTATTTGGAAGAACTCAGCAGCATGGAAGATAAACTCCAAAGTAAACAATGCTACAAAATTACTTCTCAGCAAACATCTAATTCAAAAAACCAATCCAGTCAAAAATTCTAAGTAAATATGTGGGAGATATGCCATTCAAAGATAAATAGAAGAAGTTACACATAGAAGAGGAAATCAATAAATAGGACGATGTCTTGAAAAACAAACATATGATGAAAAATATAATTGAGTAAGGCTACAGAAAGAAGTTTAATACAACAAAAGTTAATAATGAAATGAAGTCAAGGGAAACTCCAAATACTGAGATGATAAAAATATAGACCACAAGTGCTAGCATCCCTGAAATATTAATTCTATATGGAAAAAAATCTAGTAAGCTAAGAGAAGATAAAATTAAAGGGGGAAAATGAGTATCCAAGACAAAGAAACTCAAGAACCTATAATTAAAAAGCCTCAGCTGAGTGGGTTAGCAAAATTTATAACAGAACAAAAGCTTAACATATCCTGGGACCTTTTAGAATTTCATGGATACGTAGTAAATTCTTTTATAAAAGTAAGAACAAGAAGTGAAATTTACACCCAAGAAGGATTTATGGTGATTTCACATGTTTCTTATATAACACTATACATAGGGAATAAAAAGAATTATTCCAGGATAATTTCAATGCATATATTTTCTTTGACTCTATCTAATGTGAATTATTTCCCTGATTCTAACACCTTACAGTTTAGTGTCTTTGTTTTAGAATTGAGTTTAGATTCTGATTTTCTAGTTCCTCACAATGTGCTATGGTTTGAATCTAAAAATGTCCTCAAAAGGCTCCAGTGGATATGGCTTGTTTGTCAACCAATGGGATTTTGAGAGGTAGCTCGATTATGCCAGCTCATACTTCATAAATAGGTTAGTTCACTGATGAATTCATAACTTGTGGGCTAAAGAGATGTGGTCTGGTTGGAGGAATTCAGGTGCTAAGGAATTAGCTATATCCTGTCCCGTTACCTGATGTCTCTCTGCTTTCTACTATCATGAGTACACCAATTTGCTCTGCAGTGTCTTCTTAGACCATGATTACCAAGTGACCGTGGACTTAATAGTGTAACTCCATGAGCCAGGAAAAGTTCTCCTTGCTCTTAAATCCATGTTTTCTTGCATTTCTTTTGTGTTTTTTTTTTAAATTTTTATTTATACGATCATTTTGCCTACATGTGTGTATATGCACCACATGTGTACAGTACCTGTGGAGGTCATAAACAGCCATCAGATTCTCTGGAACTGGAGTAACAAGTGGATGTAAACAACCTTGTGGGTGTTGGCTACCAAACCTAGGTGTTTTAGTTGAATTTTAATTGATGTGACAAACATCATGGCCAAGGTAACTCATAAAGCTTTTAACACGGCTCATGGTTTTAGAGGGCTAGAGTCTGCGGCCATCACGGTGAGGAGCATGGTAGCAGGCAGGCAGGCAGGGTGCTAGAGAGATGGAGAGCTGAGAGTTCAGATCTTATCTACAAGTGTTAAACAAGAAAAGCTAACTAGGAATGGCATGGCCTTTTTAAAACTGAAAGCACACTCCGAGTGACATGCCTCTACCAATAATGCCACACCTCCTAATCCTCCCCAAACAGTTCCACCAACTGGGGACCAAGTAAGTATTAAACAGATGACCCTATGTGGCCCATTCTCATTCAAACCACCATATCAGGTCCTCTGTAAAAACAGCAGATGTTCATACCCACTGAGTCATTTCTCCAGCTCCTCTTTCAGATATTTTGTTTCACAGATTAAAATCTAATAACAGAAGGTACAAAGTCATATTCCTTTTTAAAAAATGTTCACAAGTATAATTTTCCCTCTTCAACATTGCTTTCAGTACATCCCATGAACTTTGACATGTTACATTTTCATTTTTGTGTCTTAAAATGTATTCGCTATACTTTCCCTTATGATTTCTTTGAATCGCTGCTTATTTAAGAATATCTGGATTCTGCATATTTGTAACTCTTCCAAATTTAATTTAGATAAATTCTAATTTAGTTTCACTATAATAGTAAAGTTCTACATATTATTTCAAACTTTTTAACATATAAAAGTTTACCTTGTAATATAATGAAAATTCTATCCTGTAAAATGTCCATGTGTATTGTATGTTGATGGGTGACATATTCTTTATGTACCTTGGTTCCAATTATTTCACAGTGGGCTTTTTAGGTGTGTGTGTGTGTGTATGTCACATTTGTGTAAGTACCCACAGAGTCCAAAAGATGATGTCTGATTCCCTAGAGCTAGAGTTACAAGTGGTTGTGTGGTATCCCATTTAGGTGGCAGTTATGAACTCAGACCCTCTGTAAGAGGGTCTCAACTGATGAGTTGAGTGATCTCAACTGATGAGTTATTTCCTCAGGCACATTCTTCTAATTTCAAGCCCTTAGTTTACTTAGAGACTTTATGTCAACTTGTTGACATATTAAAAGTAGAGTGTAGTAAAGCTTTTCCCACTATTACATTTATTTATTTAATTTATGTTTCTCCTCTCAATTCTAACAATATCCATTTCCTATGTATTCTGTATCCATAATTATATTTTCCTGGTGAAATGTACCATGTATTATCATGGAATTTCTTGTAATGATTTTTACAGTACTCTTTGAGTTTGTGTGTCTATTTTGTCCGATTGAAAAGAATCATCCCACATTCTGGCTACAGTTTCCACACAATCCTTTCATCACCTATCTATGTTCTTAAACCTAGCACATGTCTTCTGTAAAGAATATATAGCTATATCCTTTCTTTATATCCACTCATTCAGTCTGTCTCTTTTATTTGGACAATTCAATGCCTTCATATAACATAATTATTGAGAGGGAAACTTACCTTTGCCACATTGTTTTCCATGTGTTTTGTTGTTACCTATCTTTCCCCTTATTCCTGCTTTCCTTCTTGTTTACTTGACTCACTTTAGAGGCATAATTTGATTCTCTCATTTCATCCTAAAGATATATAGACCTATATCCTATAGATATTTTTGTTGTGGTTGTGGAGTTTACACAAAACTGCTTAAAGTTGCAACTATTTGAAACAGATACCAATTTAACTTAAGGTATATATAAAATTCACTCTTCCTGCGTCAGTGTTGGGCATGTGTCTTCCATGGGTTGCTGTACGTGCTTTTCTCTCTAGCTCCTCTATGTACAGAGCTGCCTTTAAAAGCTACCCTGCAGAGTCTATTTCACCTGCATTTTGAAATGTTAAATGCTCTCTTGTGTTTTTCTGCTTTTACCCTCTTGCTTCAAGGTGTCTTGTGAATCCCTAGTCACCCTTCACTTTTTCCCTGCTATCCCATGTCTCCCTTCATATAATATAAGGGACATCACGAGTCATAACATTATAGATTATATAATCATTGACATAAACTTAACACAATTCTTTGTTTCTTCTCTATCCACTCCTTAAAAATTTAAGAACAGAATAATGAAACTCACCTATATGAGTTTCTATATTTTCCATATGTTGATCTTTACTAGAGAATTTTATAATTTTAATGGCTTCCCGTTATGTTACTGTCTAACACTGTCCTGGTTAGACCTAGACTAGAATATTTTAAAATGGGAATACTTCAGTTGAAAAAAGAGTCTCCACCACATTGGCCTGTGGGGCATTTTCTTGATTGATAATTAATGTGGGAGTTCCCAGCACATTATGGGACATTCCACACCTAGGGAGGTGGTCAGGAGTGGTATAGGAAAGCAGGCTGATGGGAAGAAGCATGTAAGCAGCGTTCCTCCATGGTCTCTGCTTCAGTTCCTGCCTCCAGGTTCCTGCCTTGAGTTTTTGCACTGACTTCCCTCAGTGATTGTTGTATGCTGAAATAAAACGTGTTCCCAGCAAAGTGGTTTGTCACAACAGTAGAAACCCCAATGAAGGCAAGCATCTTCCATTCTTGCTTAAAGTCTTACCTTAACACTTCTCAGGGTAGATCTCTACTGGATTATGAATTCCCTAAGCTTTTGCTTAACTAGAAATGTCTTAATTTTTTCCTTTATTTTTGAAGGACCGTTTTACCAAATACAGTGCTCTCAGTTGACATTCTACATACTTTATACTATCCCAGTACCTCCTGGTCTGCAAATATAATCCTGAACATTCCTATTTGATGACACTATTTTTTCTCTTTTCTTCTGTTGCTTTTAAGATTCCTGGTGCTTGACTTTTGACAAGCTACTATTAATGTATATTAGTGTGGGGTTCTAGATTTATCTACATGGCACTGATATTTTCAAAATTGGGATGTTTAAGACATCATTGTTTTCAAACATCACTTCTCCCTTCTTTTCTTGTGTCTCCCATAACACATTGATTGGTCGGTTTGATGATGGCCCATGAGTCTCTTAGGTTCAGTGTATGTGTATTCCTTTCTTATTGCCATATAGCTTGTTTTCAAGTTCAGCTCTGCTTCTGTACACTAACGTCTACTGTTGGACTCCTAAACTGAACTTTCTAATGGATTGTATTGTTCCTCTCTAGAACTAGTCTTTAGTCCCTTTTAATAAGACATGAGATTTTGCTTTGCTTTGTTTCCTTTATTTTTTCTTCCCTTGCTTACATTCTCTCTCTCTCTCTCTCTCTCTCTCTCTCTCTCTCTCTCTCTCTCTCTCTCTC
>NW_021604719.1:12385229-12399950 GCF_004785775.1 Grammomys surdaster | reverse complement strand
CTCTCTCTCTCTCTCTCTCTCTCTCTCTCTCTCTCTCTCTCTCTCTCGATCTGACAGCCTATATCTGTATCTATATCATCTATTTCCTTATCTGTATCATCTAGGGATGTGTACATCATAGGGATGTATCTATCCCTATGTATCTATGTATCTATCTATCTATCTATCTATCTATCTATCTATCTATCTATCTATCTATCCATCCTTCTGTCTGTCCGTCCGTCCATCCATCCATCCATCCATCCATCCATCTATCTATCTATCTATCTATCTATCTATCTATCTATCTACTTACACTTTTTTACTTCTTTATTTTTGTACCATATTTTAAACTTGATTAATTGATGTGAAAGCATGTTTTTAAAAACATGATGAGTGATTGATTTGAAAGCATGTTTTCTAGTTTTTGCATACTGACACTGCATAGGGCATAACCAGCCTGGCCTGTAGGCTTCTGGTCTTTTTGGGTCAGTGTTCGGCATCTGTCTTCCATGGGCTAGCATGTATGCTTTTCTTTCTAGTGTCTCTAAATACAGGGCTGCCTTTAAAAGTTAATTCCCTAAAGGGTTTCTCTCACCTGTTCTTGACATGTTAAATGTTCAGTGATATTTTCCCTTGCCCAAAGTGCCTGTGAGTGTGCAGTCACCCTGGAGTTTCCCCATGCTCCTGCATGTGTCACTGTGTTTCAGCTTCCAATCTGAGGTTCACAGTAGGTCATTTCTGTCTTAGCACTGAGCCATGTGATTCAGAAATCAGTCTGTCAGCATCTCACAGAAAGGTCAAAAATTGCTAGCAGATGCCAGTGTTACCTTTCCACATCATGCTGTGGGGGAGGGTCAGGCAACTGAGAAGGAACCACGATATCTCCCATTATTTAGAGTGTGCCTGTTTCTTCATTGGTTGATTGGTTAGTTGCTATGGCTCTTAAGATTCCACACAGCTTGCCTTTATTTGTAGGTATTTACTTGATTAAGCGAGAGAAACAGCTTGAAGCTTCCCATCCTGACCTTCAGGCAGACTTCTTAAAAGTGACTCTTATCTTTATATTTAATCTAACATTAAATGGGGGAATTAAGATAAAAGTCTCCTTTGGACATCCAAAGATTAGTAAATTTCTCATGCACAAATCTCCTGAAAAACATGAAAATACTGCAACAAAAAGTTAATAATGGCTTGGTTAAGAGATGTCAAAGACTATTGAATTTTAAATCATAAAACCTGAACAACTTTAAAAATATTGATGGGTAAAGAAGATCGGCATTAAAAAAAAAAAAAGAAAGAAAAGAAAAAGAAAATCAGCATTCTGGGATGAAAAGTCCAAGATAATTCTGGTATAATGGTTGATTCATAAAACCAAAACTCAGGAAAATATAAAGATGTGATAGCCTGTTGTGCTCTATGGAAAGTAAAAACTATAATTATTTTCAAGTATTGATTGCACATTAGAAGTTTATTTATCTAGAAGACCTTATGGGTCAGATTATATGACTTAAATGAAGTAGGACATATCCCAATAAAAAACAGAAACACCAACGAAAAAATGTTAATGAATTACAGATATACTTACAGATGAAGAAGGAATAGAGATAAAGTGATCGTTATAGTTAGTAAGAGGATGTGTTCAAGCCTTCTTAGACAATAATTGTGTAGTGATCACCACATTCTACCTTGACAATATCTGCCTAGTGATTTCACTGTTAGAAAATAGCATGTGATGTTTTATGTAAAGAGAGATGTTTTCTATTTTGTAATACAAAAAAAGAACCCTGAATGTTCATTAAGTAAATTATTATGAATTTAATAAGTACATATTATGAAGTTTCATGCATCAGTTCAACAAGCAAGGCTGATCTGCAAAGAAGCAACCTTCATATACATTAAAAGAAGAAACTAAAAAGGTACACATTATGATATATAATGTAAATGATAAGATAATATACATTTATAAATGTATATTTTTTACCTTCGTTGAATCAGAGATTATGTCCATTAGTACGGGTGTTTCTGTTTTGTCAGAATACATTTAATATTTGTGATATTAAATAAGTAAATGCATGTTTAATTAAATAAAAATTGAAATAATCCAACTGTCTAGCTATGGAGATAATTCATATCTCTCATTAATAAGGCTGCAAGAAGTTAACTTCCTTTGTGTTTTGTTGGTATGTTGATAGTTTTTTAACCATGCATGTGTGTGTGTGTGTGTGTGTGTGTGTAAATGTGTGTAACATGCAGAGTATTTGGAAGTCAGAGAGCAACCTTGAATCAGGTCACCTCCCACCTAGTTTGAAGCTGTGTTTCTCTATTGTTTCTTGCTACTGGACTCTGGCCTGCAAGTTACCCAGAGACAATTTACCTGTCTTCGTATTTCTATAAGGGCAGTGGTATTACAGATGTGCATGCTACAACACCCAGCTTTTATTTGGGTTCTGAGGATCCAAACACATTCCCTCATAGTTATATTACAATTGTGTTACCACTGAGTCATTTCCCCAGGCCACTACCTATCATTTAAAGAGTCTAAACAGTTCTCCTTATGCTTAGGCTTTGCACAGACCCAACATAAACTAGCTCCCAAGACCAACCTTGATATTAAACAGGGATTAGGAGAAGTGGGGGGATAAATTTGCTCCATTACAGGAAAACGAAAAGGAGTAAAAACAAGTACTAGGCTGAATTAACAGAAGTATCAATTGATTAAAAATTGTTATCATTTTTAAAATTTTGAAATAATGAAATAACTATCATTTTAAAATTATTTATTATCATTATTTTTAAAAATTTGAGATAATGACATAATTATATAACTCCCCCTTTCCATTTCCTCCCTTAAAACTCTCCATATATCTACTTTTGCTCTCTTTCCAGTTCATGGCCTCCTTATTACTAGTTTTTATTACTGATATATAGATGTAAGCACATATAAATAAAACCTGCTCAGTCTATCTAATATGACTTGCATGTATGTTTTCAACTGACTGCTTGGTACTGGATAAGCGTTCTCCCCAGGAAAGACCATTTTTCCTGTCAGCATTCCTTAGCTGCCTGGAGTTGTTTGTGTGGTGTTGAGGCTTCCTGGGCTTTCCATATTGGCATGGCTATTGGTCCTTGTTCAGCTCAGCGTTAGGTAGTCATGCTGGTGAGTCTTTATGGGAGTAACTTCTGATGTTTCTAGGAGGTGGAATATCACAGCCAACTTCCTGTTCCTCTGGCTCTTGACATCTTTCTGTCCCGTTTTTCATATTCATCCACAAACCTTAGGTGCAGTAGTTGTGTTGTAGATGTATCCATTGTTGCTGGCTCCAGAACTTTCAGTGTACAGATGGCTTGCAGTTTTCTGTAATGGTCTGCATCTCTTGCAAAGAAAAGTTTCCTTGATGAGAAGTAAAGAGCTGACCTGTGAGTATGACAAATGTTTAAAATGTAGTTAGGAATCATATTAGTTTAGTATAGCGATGCTTGTAAGTTCGCCAATATCCATGACCTCAGTCTTGAGTAGCTGGCTACATTTCTAGTACTAGGTATAATTTTATCTTGTTGTAAGGGTTCTAAGTCCAATTAGTGAGGTATTGGTTACCATCAATACCCATCCCATCAGTGTACCCTTAGGGTTGTCAAGCCATGCTGGGCATTTTTGTGATTCATAGGTGTCACAGTTGGGCTGGATTTATGGATGCTTCCCTCCTTTGAAAGTTTGCATGGTACATTTGTGTACTATGACAATTAGTCTTCAGAAAGAAAGCTTTCACATCAATTCTAGCTCAGGAGCCTCTGGGCCCTGTGTATGAAGTACACATTGTTTTCAGCAAGAGAACAGCAGGGTACAAGTGATCTGAAGGGGGAGTTGGAAAATGAGAGGCTCTGGATACGGAGGGATGATGGATATGAATATAGAAGGAAGGAGGATAAAATAGCAGTAAGGATGCCTAAAAATATTATAAAGAATCTTACTATTATTTACCTAAAGATATCTAAAATACATGTAAGACAGTGTATAAATGTACATAGGAAGTTTAAATAAAAATGTTCTCCTCGGAGCTGACAATGCTTCCCTCCAAGAGCCAAAGACCTTCTAACAAAACCCCCATTACCAGGCATGAGAAGCCCTCTTTTGAGTTGTTAGTCAGGATAGTCTGAGAGATTTCTCAAACATCATAGGCTATTGCTATTGCTCCTGGTTTCCTCCAGAGGTGATTATAATGTTTTACACAATAAATACCAAACAAGGCTAGACCAAAAGTAATAGGTCCATGACGGTCTATCTCCTGATTTGCCTGTCCTATCTAATTAACTAACATCACTCTGACTTTGAAATAGTGTCAGTCCAATTTTTCTTACCTGGATGTCGTTAGTTTGTGACTGTAACATTTGGAAGGTTATAAATAAAAGCTCTGATTACATGCATGGTTGGGGAGAGCAGGGGCAGGATTGTCATTCCAGTGTTCTCTGCCTCAGAGCACACCTCCTGAGGTCTCCTCTAGCAGATCTCAGAACAGGCTGACGCCAGGGAAATGCCTGGCAGGGAACTTTGCTAGGAGGCAGTTTTTAATTAACAGGGGCCAGCAAAGGTGATAACCCCAAGGGGTAGTGAAGAGAAATTAACATGGAAAAGCAGTTCCACACTTCCCTGGGTCCCCAAAGGGCAGTCGTATTAGTGGTGTCTGTTCTGATTGAACTTTTGCTGTGTCTTTTTATTGATTCAGCTGTCAGAATCTGACAAAAGGACCAGTGCCCTCTGTTGTTTGCACATAGTGATGGGTTACGGCTAGAAAAGGCTTCCTAATATGTATGACTGGCTGTGGAGTGAGATCTACCCCTTCCGTTATCATTCTCTAGACATGATTAATCTTGTTGAGATGAATGTGAAAATTAGGTATGTATACTCACAGACAGCTGCCAGCCTTGCCCTGGATTTTTGAGCCTCTTTATGCACTTTGTTCTTTGTCTGGTTTTCCAGAGAACTTTAATTATTAAACTGTTTTAAAATGCAACTTCAGGGATAATAATTACCCTGTGTGTTGAAAGATGCCTTCCACCCCCTGCTCTGCCGTTTACCAAACCTTTAGCTTAGGAAGTGTTTTAAAAGAATAATATTCTATGAATAAATGCTTCAAGTTTCTCTCCCATGGCAGAAAATGAATAGTAAATAAAGTGCAGGGAGGGCCCTGTGAAGTCACAAATGAAGCGAGGAAGGAAGTGTGGAGGGATTGGATTCTCTATTTTGTTTTTCTGTTTTTCTTTTTGTTCTTGGTTGTTGTTACTGTATATATACAGTATATGTTGATACATATATATATATATATATATATATATATATATATATCTGGCAAGCCAGGGGTGCGTCCTAGTGTTCTATTTTTCACATTAGAAGAACAGAAATGTGTTTTCTTGCAAACATTTTGAGAACATTTTGAACACTACATGGATCTTTCTGATTCTGTGAACAATAAGCTTTCTCCAGAATTTCACACAGGCTTATCCGTTTCAAAATATGCCTTTTCAAAAATAGTGTCAAATGTCATACTGTGAAAAATGGGGTGCAAATGACTTCTGCTATACTCAAATATTTTGAATACCCTTCTTCAAGGTTACTTGATAAGAAGGTGGTAAGACATTCCATTCAGGATGGTGTAGAGGGTGCACCCTCCTGCTATCTCTTGTTTTGTGGCTTTGTACCACTTGCTGTGAAGTGTGACTCACTCAGAGTCGTCATGGATAAACTGAACTTCCATGAAGCAATTGTCCATGTGAAGCATGGGCCGTCTTGATCAGACAATGCCCCAAGTTGCAAAGTATACTCCACACTTCATAGACATGATATGAATGTAAAATTGATGATATATGGGTATGATGATGTGGATAAATGATATTATTAAATATCAACTTTACCTAAATTATTTACTCTTTTATATTTTAAATGCAACCCCTATAATAAATGATGCAAATTCTTTTTCTTTTCTACTAAACAGTAGTGATGAATCAAAATATTAGTTAATGTTTATTAAATCCTTATTATGGGATGTGACCTAGGGCTTCATATTTATCCTTTAATTTACCACACACTTTATATTTATTCTTTAATTTAACATTATAATGCCTTTGAAACAGGTGATTTCATTACCTTTGTTTCGTGGGAAAGGAAATTTAATGCCAAGCAGTAAGAAATTCACCACAAACTATGCACCTACATCCTTTTCACTCATCTTTTGATGATGAATCATTTTTGAGTGTCTTCACAGTAGTGTGTGTGTATGAGACATAGTCTCCTCACACATGAGGAATGGACTGCAATTAATTACCCTGTTATATATGCTGACATAATGCTACACAGATTGAAGAATATTGAAGACTGCCACATTAATTTTTTGCCAACTGTATTCAATTGGGTGCATCAGACTTAGGAGAGAAAACACTATTGTTACCACAGACAGTCCTTATTATGGTCTGTGGAAGGCACAGCTAAGATGCATGTGTTTTGTGGAAAAACAATTAAAGTGGAGATTCTATGTGTGAGCAATGGACAAGGAGAAGTCAATTCAAAATGAACTACAGTTTAAAGTCCCCACATATATATGCAGCTCACGAGAGAGTCAGACAACAGAGCAGTCCTGGCTATTTATGATACTGTCTATAGAGATAAAAAGATGTTATGGGTATAGAATACTGCTTAGAGAAAAATGAGGAAAAATAATAATTAGAATTAGGACTGTGACAAAAGAACAAGTAAAAACTACTTAAGTATATGCTTTCTTACACCTCCTGTAAATACTGACATCTCTTCTTTCAATAATAAATCAGCTTTAAAAACTGTGTTCCAGAGCTGCTGGAGCTTTTGGGTCATAGATACAAATGTATGGGAGATAGATAAGTACAGCTGAATAGCTTTTTTTCCATATGTGATATTTCAGAAACTATAAGGCATGGACAAATAATAAGGGGATAGCATGGGAAGCTAACCCGACTTACAGGAACTTTCTGACTTACAGGGCCTAAATTTTCTTTCGTTTTATTTAATTTTTCTCATACAATATATAGCTATCATATTCTTCTCCTCCCCAAATTCTTCTAGATTCTCCTACTCCACTACCAGCTCAATTTCACGGTTCTTCTCTCAACAAACAAACTACCTCCCAAACAAACAAACAAACAAACAAACACTGGTCAAAACAAACAATGTCCCCAGCCCCCAAAATCTAACAAAACATAAAAGCAATTAAACCAACCAACCAACCAAACAAACAAACAAAAAACCAACCAAACAAAACAGTAAGTTAGAAAAATACAGAACAAAAAGTTCACACACACATACACACACACACACACACACACAGAGAGAGAGAGAGAGAGAGAGAGAGAGAGAGAGAGAGAGAGAAGTTGTTCGTTTTGTGTTAGTTAGCCAACTACTACTGAACACAGAGTCTGCCTTGGAGTTTAGTTGTCATACAGTGACACTCCGTCATAGAAAATGGATTTGCTCTTTCCCAGCAGGTATCCACTACAAATAACTTTGTTTTTAGGGGTGGGACTTCATGTCTACTTCCTTTCTCAATGCTGGGATATCGACTGGTATGAATCTGTGGAGGTCTTGTGCTTACTATCACAGACTCTACACACACACACACACACACACACCAGTCCCGTTGTATCTGATGTTATTTACTTAGGCTCATCCATCTGGCTCTTAACAATCTTCCAATCTCCTATTCAGCATAGATCCCTGAGCTTTAAGGGGAGGAGTGTGATAAAGAAATCTCAAATCTCATGAGGGGCTAAGTCTTCCAAAGTCTCACATTCTCTGCCTATTGTTTAGGTGTGGGTCTCTGTGTTAATTACCATCTTCTGCAGGAAGAAGCTTCTTGATGAAGATTCAGAGAAGTAAAGCCTATTTTTTTTATAATACCCCGTAAGTCTCTCTCTATATAGTCAGGTCTTTAAAGTAGAAAAATTTAAGAGGAAGATGTTCTTTTTTTATTGTTTCAGAGTTTAGGGGCATGTGTCTACTGTTTTGGGCCACCATATACAATGGTTGGAAATATATCATCATGGCAGAGAAATGCTCACTCAAAATGCAGCTGGAGAAGTGAGAAAGAAAATAAGCGAGGATGCTGGGGTAGGGAGAACGAGACTGTATGGTACTGACTGTATGAGACACAGAAAGAAAGGAAGAGAGAGAAGAGCAAGAGAATACTGTGTGTGAATGTGTCAGACATGTAGGAAGAGGCAAAGAAGGAGACACAAAGGTATCAAAAGCCTCTTCAAGACATATCCTTAATGACATGACTTCCATATACTTGTCTACTAGGGCCTATCTCCTGAAGGACTTGCCATTTCCCATTAATAAATCAGGTTGGTGGTGACCAAGCCTTTAACATATGAGCCTCTCTGAGACCCTTAAGAGCCAAGCCATAAAGTCTACCCTTGGTCTCAAAGAATTCTGTCCACACAACAATACAAAACACACTTATTTTATATCCAAGATTTCCCAAAGGCTAACTCAATCATGGGTCCCTGTAAAATCAGAAAGAAACTTATATAAGCTTGCAATATGCAGTGGTGTGATATCACCAGGCTAAACACTCCTATTTCACTAAAATACAGAAGCCCAGAGAGAGAGTCATACCAAAGAAAGACCAGAGCCCAGTAGGGCATATTAAATCCTACAGCTCCATTTCTGGCATCCAGAACACAGTAACGTGAAGGACATCCCTTAAGAGTCTTGGTGGCTGCAGCCTACATAGCTATGCCCTGGCTTCTTTCATGTTCCTGGTGTCTGCAGTACAAGTGTAGCTTCTCCATCACATCTTCATTAAATATCACTGGACATTATTTGCAGGTCCTCTGACTCTACCAAAGCTGTCTTCCAAGCCCTGCTAAAAATGTGAGGGAAGCTTCTATGACCTCATAACACTTGCAATCTGTATTCCTGGAAAATCAGCATTAACATAGATGAAGGAAAAGTTCATTCCTCGTTTGAATTGTGTCAAAATCTCCTTAGAACATAGCTTCAGAGGTCTCTGAGGGATCACAATAGTTAAACACAGAGAAAAAGATCCTAAGGGGAAAAAATCTCTTAGGCTGCCTTTGAGGATAAGGTGCTATGAGGCTCTCTTGAGAAGTGAATATTTTTTTTTAAAGAATCTGTGTTTTAAAATAAACTTTTTAAAACAATGTATGTTTATGTGTGTTTTGCCTGTGTGTCACATAGCAGAGAAAACTACTCATTCCATGACAGCTGGGAAGCAGATGGTGGAAGCACCCCAGAGTCTCCTTCAAGGGCACACCCTCAATGATCTAACTTACTTTATTAGACCTCATCTCTTGAAGATTCCAAATCCATGCCTATTATTATGCTTGGCCTTTATATCAGTTTGCCACAAATTAGCATCCCTTGAATAGGGAACGTCCCTGGACAAAATATACCGACTGTTTCTATTGATGTGGCAAGACCTACCCCAATTGTGCCTAACGCTTTGGGTAGGAACCCAGATAAAAATGGACACAAGGAGGATTTTCTCACCTTTTGCTGCCTTGACTTTCCCTACTGACACTGAATCTATTTGCCTGGTTGCTGTCGATGCTCATTCCTTTGCTAGTGACAGAACCAGGGATTCCAGGATTTTGTTGTAGACTAGGGAACAGTGGCTCACCGGGAAGCTCACCAGGCTTCTGGTGTTATAATGGGACTCTTGAGTACCCTCACTTTGTGGACTGGGTGACAATTGTCACCCTGCAGTGAGAGACAGCCATTGTAGGATTGTAGGACTTCTCAAATGTTGAGGCATCCTACTTTGTGGACCAAGAAATTACAGGGATTTCAGGTTCTCAGGAGAGATAAATAGTGTTACTAACTTAAAGCTAGACACACACACACACACACACACACACACACACACTCATCCCATTGATTGTTTTTCTAAAGAACTTTGACTAATAATACACCTGGTGCTCCTAGAGGACACAAAAGAGAATTTGGATATTCTAGAACTGGAGTTACAGACAGTTGTTGAGATACTATCTGGGAATTGAACTCACATCCTCTGGACAAGCAGCCTTAACCACTGAGCAATCTCTTGAACCCCAATTTTGTTGTTTTCAACCTTTGCTACTGGCACAGGTGGTGTATCACCAATGTGAGATGCCTTCAAGTCATCTTCTCCATTGTTTTGGTGCCAAAGCCCCTGGTTTCTTTTCCTTGGAACTTACATATGTTTTCACTTTGGATTTAGCTCCAAATATGCTTCTTTCATGGTAAAACTGCTTTTCTTTGCCATTGATTTTTGTACTACAGTTGGCTAAAAGCAGTCAGCGCTGCTCAAGCTGGCTTAAATGTTGTGCTGACTTACATGACTTCTTCTAAATGAATTTAAAGAGCACATAGCTAGCCCCTGCCAAAGTCTCAAAACATGTATAAAATGTAGATCATTTCTTTGTAATGGTACAGAATGGGCAGACTTCAATCTACTTCCCAAGAGTGTACTTTTCTTGAAAGCCTCTTCATCGTGGCCTTTACTGTCTACATTCTCATCTGCATTGAAGTCTCCCAAATTCCTGCCTGAATCACTCCTTATGTTCTGCTTATAGTGGTCTAGGCTTTCTTTAATTCACTGCCCTATACTTTTCCAAATTCATTCCGCAAAATAGTTCCAAATGCTTCTGAACCACATGTTCCAAGTGTAAGTATAGCAATGGGTTCACTTCTCAATGATATTTTTCTGTTAGAGTTCTGTTACTATGACAATATATCTGAGATAAAGCAGCATTAGTAGGATTTTATTTAGATTCACGCTTTCAAAGATCTTGGTTGTTGGAGTCAGTGCTTTTAGGTGTGTGGTAAGATAGTCTCCCATGGTATGAAGTGCAAAGCAGAGGAAAGTACTCATTCCATGGTAGCTGGGAAACATCTCAGTCAGGGCTATACCTTCCAATGAGTTACCTTACTTTTAATAATCCCCCTCATGGAGGTTCTACCATCTTCTTCTAGGGCTATAGACTAATGATAGCAACAGATTATATATATGCCTTTGGCATGCCTGGCAGCACATAGGGAGGGACCCATGACTCCAGCTGTATATGTAGGGGAGGATGGTCTTGTTGAGCATAAGTGGGAGAAGAGATCCTTGGTCCCATGAAGGTTGGACACCGAGTGTGGGGGTGTTGGGAGCCGACTCCTAGCCGAAAGCGGCTATCATCTTTGGAGCCATCTCGAGCCATATACCCTGACAAGAGACTTATTTTCAACAGCTTACAACAGCTGAGCACACTCTAATAAACATCTTGTTTTTCTCACATATCTTGTTTTGCTGTTTAGTGCCGTCAGCAGCTAGGTGCATGTGGTCTCCTCACTGCTAGCTAGGCGCATGTGATATCCATGCTGCAAGGCACATGACGTAGTGCCTTTAGCTGTGCTTGTCCACGAGGGCAAGGCACGTGGTAAAGGGTATAAATATCCAGGATTTCCTTTCAATAAACAAGACTTGATCAGACTCCCTGTCTTGTCTCCATTCTTTGCGTCTCCGTCCCCACTCTCTCTTGCTAGACCCTGACCCACGGACCAGAGCAGCAGAACGGGCCGTTACAAAGTGGCCCCTGAACTTGGGGCAGCTGGGGCAGTTACATGGAGGAATTCAAGGGTGGGGAAGTGGAAGTGGGGGGGTAGGTGGGGGAACATCCTTATAGAAGCAAGAGGAAGGGGGATGGGATATGGGGTTCCTGGATGGGGAGGGGGAATGGGTAAGGGGATAACATCGGAAATGTAAATATAATATCCAATAAAAAAAGATTGAAGGAATGACACATTTTTAAAAGTTGTTTCTAGTAGGCTATTCATTTCTTAATTTAAGCTATACAAGATATTTATGGTGTTGATTTAACATGTACTTTAGTGAAGCCGTGAGTTGTGACATTTTGTTTTCACAATAACACTATCAGATAGTATTCCTCACTTGTAAAGAAAAATGTAAAGAAGAAATGGTAAAGAAAAACTAAAGCTCAGACATGTTAAATAATAGCCCGTGGACTTCCACACCAGCAAAAGAGTATGAGTTTAAAGGAAAATTGACATTTAAAGCAAACTTCAAATAAATACATCACTGTCTTTGGACTCACCAGAGCATTTGTTATTCTTGGCTGTGGTCATTGGTGAGTCTCCTCAGACGAGCTACAGACTGCCCTATGGAACAAGGTTCAAACAGCCAAGTCAAAACCACAGTGTAAATTCTTCCCTCTGTAACCTACGCGAACATTCCTAGACTATTTTCTTCCGTGCTCCCAAGTTTAATTCTTCCACATCAAAGTCCAGCTCTGCACATTTGTATAGACTCCTATGTCATTTGATTCTAGAATTTTCCCTCTACAATTCACCATCCATATTGCTTATAGTAACTACTACTCTAAAATACAGAATTGGACTTTCTCTGCTTTAGACTATTTGTGACATCTTTGTCTCTTTGGGTTTTAAGTTCTGATTCCTTGGGATGGTAGATCATGCCCCAGTCTCCCTTCCTAGCTTAAGCTTTCCCCTTCTCTGACCTAAGCTATAGATTTTTTCTAGTTACAATGAAAATATGCAGTAGCCTCTATCTGAGCCACTGAGAACTAAACTCTGGTCTGAGTCCTTCCACTAGAGTACCATTTCCCAAGTGTGGTCACAGCCAGACACAAATTTCTACTGGATCCCTGAAGCCGCAGGCTTTTCCCACTAGCTTGTTATTTGATTCAAATCCAAACTGCCAAACCTTTGTAAGCTAAGACTCTTATCCAGTAGAATCCTGGAGTGGGGCAGGGATGCCTGAATGAAACTTGGCTTTTCCCAGCTCCTAGTCAATTCTGAAAGCCCTTCCCACTGGAAAGGGTACTTGTGGTCCTGGTGGTTTTTATTTCTGTAGTGTCATTGTTCAGGTCAAGACAATAGATTAGAGAAAACGTGTATTATTGCTGAAAACAAATCCTAGAGAACGTATTGGCAGATGATATTTTAATTGGTTCAGCCTCTCAAGTGATTAAATAATCATGAAAGCCCTTCTGTTTAACAACTGCTTGAGGTGCTTTGTATTCCACCCTCAAAGTGGAGCAGTTTCTAGCTGTTAAAGCTGTGATTGATTTTCCCATATCAAATACAATGTTACGGTCTATTGTTTCCATAGCACACGCAGAGCATCTGTCTTCAAATTCAGTCAGTGATCCTGGGCTAGCCAGTAATACTTTATATGACCACATACTTCCATTACAAGTATGAGTGGATTAATATTGATTTTTTTCCTTCTCCTGTCTGAGACTGAAGGTCTGTCTTAACAGCAATCATTTACACAGCTGGTACATAAGGATATGCTTACTCTTTCTTACTCTCATGGCCAGGATTATAGCTTTGTCTGAACTTCAATTTTGGCTATTTTTAACCCACAAATAGGTTGAAAAGGGTAACATACTTTGCAGCCCTGGTCATTTCTGCTACCACATGTTTCCAATAACATTTTAGAGTTATCTAAAAACTTTGAACTTTTATAGTCTGTACAAAACTTGAGGGAAACCACTACAAACTGGAAGAAGTGTGAAACGTCGTAAATTCTACAAAAACTGACTTCATTAGACATCGAGAATTATAAAGTGAGTGAGCGAGATGGACAGAGACCCGGGTTACGATTTTAAAATTTGGAAGCCTTAAGTCAAAACTGTCCAGAAGACTTTATGCTTTGCTCTGCTGCAATTCCCCTAGCCTCTCTCCTCCACAGCCCCAAAGACATCCACTCCCATCTCTGCAGTTCCTCAAGAATATTGCCCTGCCTGGAATGCTCTAGTTCTCCTTTATAGCTGCACTAAATTTAGCCACTCCTCAAAATCAAGATTAAATTTGACCTTTTCTCAGGCCTTTTGGAAGTATTCCAGATCTTGGTGATTTTTCCCTTTAGCAATCTTAGAAAACTGTACTAGAAAATTTAACTTGTAATTATATTACTCACTGTGTTCAGATAATTCAACAAGAATACAACTCAGGATATAGGAAGCTGCAAGCTCAAATAGACAAAGAAAGGTTAAAACATGATGTCTTGTAAACCTTCCTTATTTCTGAATTTGTGCTACCCTTTATAATTATACAGTGATTCCTCCAGCACTTATTATCAGGTAATGTAGTAGGTAATAGTTGAAAAGGCAACCAGTTCAGTCCCTCATTCCAATACTAGCAAAATTAAAGAGAGGACTGATTTAGGGATTAAAAAGCTAAGCCCCTCTCTGGACTCTACCACTATCAAATTATATAATTGGGACGTTTCATACCTGGTGAGTGTTAGTTACTGTTTGGGGATTAACAGTTGGCTCCAAATGCTATGACTGTCTGCTCAAACCCAAAGAACTACTATCTCTTTCACATTTTCAATCTAAAATCCACCGGAGGTGTCAAAATTGAGTACCAAAACTTCACCTCCCAGCTCCTAAATTCACCCAAAGTGATTCTTCTGCTAGGGGAGACTGAGAGAGGGAATCCAAAGCAAATCATATACAATGTGGATTGTAAAAATGAAGAAATGTTATTTGTAGACTTATAAAAGACACATAAGAAGGAAAAAACACTACCAATGACCCAGAATGCCTTTTTCTGTTCTGTTATGATGCTGAGGGTTGGAAGCAGGATGGCATTCATGCTAATACTATATACTGCACTGAGCTCTAGACCCAGACCCAGACCCAGACCCAGACCCAGACCCAGACCCAGCCTCAGACCCAGAC
>NW_021604719.1:12341561-12385219 GCF_004785775.1 Grammomys surdaster | reverse complement strand
CAGACCCAGACCCAGACCCAGACCCAGACCCAGCCTCAGACCCAGACCCAGACCCAGACCCAGACCCAGACCCAGACCCAGACCCAGACCCAGACCCAGACCCAGACCCAGACCCAGACTCAAACCCAGACTCAGCCCCTGCTGCTGGTTGGTAATAACACCATGCTGAAGTCTTGCATGTACCTGATGTTGGTTTTCCTAGAAATTTGGACTATGGAGTAACTGTACATAAATCACAGATGTTACTGTGGTTGTCCAAGGTCTTGAATAGTGCTTGGTCTATAGAGGAGCTCAGTAACCATTTATTGAACGGGTAAATGCATCACACTTTTATATGTTTTGTTGTATAGCTTGTTCATACTAGTTCTATTTAAACAACCCAAGGACATCTGACTAATACAGTGAAGGCCTGATAGCACTTCATTCCCCGGAGATTTATGTAACTCCATACTTTCAACTTAGCTACTTGACCACTTCTTTTTATCGTGTATTCAAAAATTTACTATACAATCTAAGCACATTAAACTAATTTTGGTTTTCAAAAAGCAATAAAGTTGTCAGCAGTAAATGCTGTCAGAAGTCACTGGTTTTCCCAAGCATTTTCATCTCTTTCTACGTCTTTAGGCAGATGGAAAGAGCTGGTGAAGCAGTCTGTGCACTTGTGCTGTTATTTCAAGGATGCCTTTTGTGGTTCACAGTACATCTAAGGATGTTTTTGTGCAAAGTGAAAATTAATGAAAACCAATCCCTCATCTTCATGTCTTTGCATGCTGTCCCATAGGTGTATTTTAAAGCATTCTTGCATGTACTTGATAATTCTAAGAGACATGGCACAAATAATTGTCCCACACGGTATATATGCTCGTTAGTTCTATTTAAAGTCATTATAGACACTCAAGGAAGAGAAAGATTCAGAAAAATTCTTGTATAGAATAATTCTAATTCCTTCTTGGAAGAAGACAGACTGTGACAGTGCATAGCTGTGAAGAGACAAAGGTGACTTCCATTTGGTTATTGTCAGGCATTGTGAGAAATACCAACCACTGAGTAACCATTTCTGTTAGTGTTTTCTGGCTTATATACCATATAAACACATAGTTCATATGGTATATTTGTCAGAGTGTGTGTCACAGAAATTGACTATTGGATGAAAATAAAATCAGAATTTTGAGTAGGTATCCATGCTCTTAAAGAACTGTTAGAAAACCTGGAGATGTGGCACATGTTCCAGTGGGGAGGTAAGTGAAAAGAACTAGTCCCCACTCAGTCAGATAGATCATGTTTGACAAAAGAAAATCCTGTGTCCATGATTATCCATTAATTGAACTACTACTAGTAACTACACAGTAACTAGTAGACACTGAATGTCCCTCCTGCATTCATATACTGAGGCCCTAACCTCATGTGTGATGTTAAGAAATAAGGCCATAAGAAGAAATCAGTAAGTTGAGATAGTAAGAAAAGGACTTCATGGTAGCTTTCTACCAAATGTGTTCTTTCTGTGTCTCTTTTCTGCCAAGTGAGGACACCATGACAAGAACATTGTGTAAGCTGACAAGAGAACACTTACTAGAACTGACCAATGCTACATTTTTTATCTTTATCTGGCAGCTTCAAGAACTGGATTAAAAAAAACTTTTTTGTTAGTTTGTTTTGTTTTTAAGCCACCTTGTGTTGGGAGCCAACTCCTAGCCGAAAGCGGCTAACATCTTTGCAGCCATCTCAGGCCATATACCCTGACAAGAGACTTGTTTTCAACAGCCTACAACTGAGCACACTCTGATAAACATCTTGTTTTTCTCACATATCTTGTTTTGCTGTTTAGTGCCCCCAGCTGCAAGGCGCACGTGATATCCACGCAGCTGGGTGCACGTGGTCTCCTCACTGCTAGCTAGGTACACGTGATATCCATGCTGCAAGACACATGACATAGTGCCTTCAGCTGTGCTTGTCCACGAGGGCAAGGCACGTGGTAAAGGGTATAAATACCCAGCATTTCCTTCCAATAAAGAGACTTGAAGAGACTTGATCAGACTCTGTCTTGTCTCCATTCTTCGCGTCTCCGTCCCCACTCTCTCTCTTGCAAGGCCCTGACCCGTGGACCGGAGCAGCAGAACAGGCAGTTACAAAGTGGCCCCCCGAACGTGAGGCAGCTCGGGTGGCTACAAAGTGGCGCCTCAGCGTTGGAGCTCCAGTAAGCGGGATACAGTGAAGGACACAGCGGGAATTGGAAGCGTGCATCCTCACTCCTGCGCTGGAGACCCTGCTGACTGACATGAACAGGCAGCTACAACCTTGTATCTAGTATCTAGTATGTCATTATGGCTACCCTCTCCAAACTATTAAATACTGTTTGTACAACATCTGAAGAGCATGGGTACAGAGAAACCATAGCTCCAACTCTCAAATATTGGATCTTAAAATATACAGTTTCTCCTGCCCACACTTATAATGAGTTAATCTTTAAGTGTATTTAGTAGGATACACAGCTTAAGTAGCAATTTTTATAACATTCTGTTAGATAATAACAATTCCCTGCGTGCTCCCTCCCTAGCCTCCTCCACTAGTGCTCAGAGGTAGCTGCTTTCATTTCTCTGTTGGGTTCTTCTTAGTTTTCTCTTTGTATTTAACAATAATTTTATATTACTATTTATTCAGCTATTGGGCTTAGGGAATGTCCATTGATTCCCCCTTAAGGTAGCTGAAATTCTGTTTCATATCAGACAACTTCATTGTCTTCTACTCTTAATTTGAAAAGGATTTCAGCTAAATAAATATTGAACACAGAAGTATAATATGCATATCATTCTACTTCTCTGTGATTCATGTAACTTGTAAATTATAGAATTGTTTTTTCAAACCAATTAAGTACTAGAAATAACTTTCTAAATATTGAAGACGTATGTCTTTTTTTTTTTTTAAATCACTAGAGACCTGCCACCTACAGGAACTTTACTTCCTGCTCTATATCCGGGAAATAAATTGGGATATGGTTAGAGTGGCATGGTGTCTGAGACACTCACACCCTATGTGTTGTGTTTTTCACATTGAGACCTGGATAGCTGACCTTTCTCTTTTTTGATTTGTAGTCTTAATTCTCTTGGGTCTAATTCTCTTTACTGCACTGTCGTATCTTATTAAAACTGTAATTTGTGACTGAACTTAATGATGAAAACAAATTTTTGTCATCACATGGGAAGTATAGTTCTACTCTCTTCTAACATGTCATTGAACTTACAATTCTCTTACTACAATATTTTGGATATTGTGATTATGTGGATATAATTTTGCTCTCTTTAAGGATATTAACTTTAGTCTTTTTTTAAAAAGTTAGTTTTCTTTTGTCCCCTATAACACCTCTAGTTTCTCTGTGGAAATTTGACTTGAAATGAATATATCCCTGGTAATATATTTATAAACAAGAAAGCATAGAAAATTGGGAATTAATCTACCTCAAGACCAAGCTATACCACTCCTGGATATATACCAAAATGATGATCCACCATACCACAAGGACACTTCCTCAACTATGTTCATAGTGTCTTTATTCATAATAGTCAGAAACTGGAAAGAAACTCAATGTCTCTCAAGAGAAGAACAGATAATGAAAATGTGGTACATTTACACAATGGAGCATATTACTCAACTATTAAAAACAATAATATCATGAAATTTCATGGCAAATGGATGAAACTAGAAAAGATCATCCTGAGTGAGGTAACCCAGACACAGAAAGACAAGCATAGTGTTTACAAACTTATATGTGAATATTAGCTGTAAAGTAAAGGATAACCATGCTACAAACCACAGATCCAAAGAATCTAAGCAACAAGTAGGGCTAAAGTAGGGTTGTATGGATCTCACTGAGAAGGGGAAATAGAATAGACATCATGAGTGGATGGAGAGAGAGTATTGAAAAGGGATGAGGGGTGGGTATGGGAACAGGAAAGATAAGGTGGGAGGAGGACAGAGGGAGAGAGAATTAGGAGAGACAACAGGAATGGGAAGGAGGCATCTCTGGGATAAGCTAGAAAGCTAGGGCATGGACATTCTCAGGAATCTCTGAGGGTGACTCCTAAGACTCCTTGCAAAGGGAGATCTAGAGCCTGAACCAGCTGTCTCCTTTAACCAGGCAAAACTTCTAATGGAGAGAAGGAGACATCAACCAAACCACAAAACTTTTGACTTACAAATTTTCCTGCTTACAAGATATGCAGGGTATGGGAGGGAGGGTGAAGTAAAGAAAGTACAGAAATTGAAGGAGTGACCAACCAATGACTGGTTTAACTTGAGACGTAGGCCATGAGAGGGAGCCCACCCCTGACTCTGGTAATGATATTCTGCTGTATTTGAAGACTGGAGCCTAGTATAACCATCATCAAAAAGGCTGATGGAAACAGATGCAAAACTCACAACCAAATATTAGGAAAAACTTAGGGAATCCTGAAAAAGAGGGGAAAGAAGGATTGTAGGAGCCAGATAGGTCAAGGACACCACAAACCCTCCACGGAATCAACTAATGTGAGTCCATTGGGGCTCATAAAGACTGAACTGCCAATCAGGCAGCCTGCATAGGACTAACCTAGGCCCTTGCATATATATTACAGTTGTGTAGCTTGGTATCCATGTGGGACTCCTAAAAGTGGGAGCAAGGGCTGTCTCTAACTCTGTTGCCTACTTTTGGGACCCTTTTCTCCTACTTAGTTGCCTCATCTAGCCTTAATAGGAAAGGATGCACCTAGTCTTACTGCAACTTGATATGCCAGGGCTGGTTGACATCCATGGGAGGCCTGTCCTTTTCTAAAGAGAAACAGAGGATTAGATGGTGTTGTGGAGAGGAGAGTTGTCAGGGAGGGACTGAGAGCAGAGGAAGGAGGGAAAACTGGGGGTCAGGGTAAAACTGAAGTAAATTAATTAGTTAATTTTTAAAAAGAGAGCAAAGAAATATGTGTTTATCAGCTTATTGGCTGGCTCCATTTTATTTATTTTTTATCAAATAACAAATTTATTTAATGTTGCAATTCCAGTATCATAAGAAAGACAGATTTTTATTCTAATACTATGATTGAAAGGAGATGCCAATTTTTCTGTAAATTGCTTCAGATATTCTTAAGACAGGCTTCTGAGAATTGGTCAAGAGTTTTGCTGCAGCAATGCATACATATCAGGTAGATGTATTTGGTTACTTATTGTTTCTTATTTTGTTATTATCTGTCTGCTCGCTATATCCATTACTTTGCTTTTCAATCCTGTTAGTTTTTAATTATTAGAACCTGATATATTGTTATATTTAAATCTTAGTATAGAATTAAAACTAAAATTACTACAAAATATTCTTTTTATTTCTTATAACAGTTTTAGATTGCCAGTCTATTTGTCTGACAAGAGAATACTCACTTTTGGTTGTTTCACGTGATATATTCTTCTTCTTCCTTTATCTCCAGACTCTTTGTGTTTTAGATTTAAAGTGAGCCTCTCATAGACAACAAGCCCTTGGACTATCACTGCATATGCATTGCTTAATATCCTCCCAGTCTTTCTCTTGATTGGCCTCATCTGATGTCAAAGGCCTTGCTTTCTACTGTCAGCCTGACTATGTGATTCCAGACTCCCTCTCCAGCAGTACTTAGCAACTATGATATGAATGCAGAGAGGGTAGCCATGAGAATTCATCCAGCTTGAGATTGTGTTAGGGAGCTGGCCCATTCAAGGGACAGGGAGTGAAGATGAAAATAGATGAGAAAAGGGGGACTCTTCTATGGGAACTCACAATTTTCAGAAATTGGCACAAGAACTGGTTGACAGTGTTACAATCATGGATGCTTATAGAGGGCTCATTAGCCATGGTTTTATTATATTTCCATAAATTATAGTTTATACACTTGCTTCTGTCTACCTAAAAGCTACACTTTTGGAAAGTTCACACAAAAATACAAATAATCATCTTACTTCATGACATGTCATTGGATGATACAGAGTCTGCTTTGACATGAAATTTCATCTGAAGTCACATTGGTCTTGAAGACTACTCTGTCCCTGTATGTATGTAAGTATATACATATGTATGCATGTATATTTATATCTTACCATACAGATCTCTGGATGTAGATGCATCAATATGACAGTTGAAAATTGGCAGACATATAAGAAAAATGCTTGGTTTAGCTATAGCACCACAGCAATTAGTTTTATTAGAGAATGTAAAAGAAAGATTATATTATACTAATAAATTTATATGGCCAGGTTTTCATAAATTTTGTTTAGGGTCATCAGCCAGGACAGTCTTTAAAAATTATAATAACTGAACTCCATTCTGATCAAATTAGCTCATAATAGCCAGTGTCTTAGGAAGTCCTTGAAGATCTATAACAAAATGGTTGGAATTACACATTGCTTTGGTTAAATTGAATACAACTTGCATACAACTATTTTTTATCTAAAGGCTCCTTGATGTTAAAATTAAAAACCAATAAAACTGTATGATATGATTTATATAACATGCCCAAGTTTGACTCTCTCTTCAAGCTTAATGCTAGTTCATACTTTTATGAATTATCCAGTTGAAAACTAAATAATAGAGTGGTTGAAACAAAAGTCTCACTTGTCCGTAGGGTGGAGACTGTCCATTTGCAGGTGGAATAAAGACATCTGGATTCTTAATGCAAAAACTAGGCTGATGTTTTTCCTTTTCTCTCTTGTGAATCATAAGGAATTCCTTATTTAGCTGAAGTATTAGCTGAGGTAAAACACACCGAAAGTACAGGTGTAGGTGGCATATGATATAGGCTCAAGGTACTTCCCTATTTCCTCTGGACCAGCCCAAACCATTTTTCCAGCATGTGCTGGATCACCGTGGGATCACATAGACTGAAGACCAGCAGCTCCCCAGGAAACCTCCATCTTCCATTCTTATCATGACACAGTCATTATTGGACTTTTTAGACAACATCCTATAAAACACACACACACACAGGAATCTGTATACATATACATATATATATTTACATACCCATTCTATGTTTATATATATGATTATATATTCATTATATCTGTTCTGTCCCTTTACTGGTCCCTGACTGACATACCACCCTAAAATACATTGGCATAGGATTATTTGGGGTTAAAAATGTAATATTTTGCTAAAAGATAGGAACTAAATGTCCCAAGAAAATGGCATCTTTCTATACTGTGGGACTGCGTAAGGGTAACTTGGTTCATGGCTGGGCATGGGCCTGGAACCCTGAGACCCCAAGGGAGAAATGACAGGCATTCGGCCACATCCCCAGAACCCAGAGTCCTGACACACAGCCTAGCCTCCATAGACCTACATTGTTCAGTCATGTAGGCCATTACAGCCCCTCCCAAAGTGCACAGGTAGAGGGCGTGACTACAGGCCTCAGGCCCTAGAAATTTACATACTAATGAAGGCCAGAGGGCAGAGCAAATTAAGCATTCTTTCCAGAACCTCCCCCTTTCTCCCTCCCTATTTAACTCAGGTCTTCTCTGAGTTTCAGGGGGGGTACATCCAGATCCATCCACCATCCACCATGAAAATAAACCCTTTTGGAACTAAGGACTTTCTCGTGTCATTGGGGCCTGCCATTAACGAAGCCTCTAGCCTCTGGAACCTAGACTTTCTCCTGTATGTGGGACTCACCACGTGGAAAGCCTCTGAGACTCTGTTGCGGCTTTTTTCCCACACTATATCAGTAGGAAGCCATTCTTATCATCACAAATTGGGAATTGAGGCCAAAAGAAACCTGTAAGAGCAAATCTTATTAAAATCACTCGTCATAATTACTTCCATCAAATAACTATTCTAGCCCAAACCTCTGTCTTGTCCTATTTTCATAGCCTACTATTTTTTACTTAATCTATTTGTAAGCACTTAGCTTCAACTGCTCCTCCATGAGGTTCTACTAATCTGACATTGACAATGCACAGAGCCTTACTCAGTAGTATGGAATGAAAAAGTAAGATTTTGCTCCCAACTCCACAGCCAAGACCATAATCATGTGGTATCAGCTTCTTTAGAAATGATTGTGATTTCTCTCTTACCAGTGACACCACCTTGTTTAGAACCTCGAGTGACTGCTCCATAGTCTCATATCCAGGTTCGTCAGGAGTACTGCATGCTGTCTTGACCTATCCCAGTGGTATCTATCAGCATCATACCTGTTACTGATCCCTTTCTTTGTACTCTATAAACTGCCACTTGCTAGTTTTTTAAAAGCTACCCAATAAATATATTTGAGAAGTAATTCTGAGTGTGCTGTGTCATACTTCTGGATACCTACTAAGGTCTCATCATTTTTTGTACATAGATGTGTAGAAGTTGCAAGTTGCGGTAACATTCCTTGTATCCTGGAAGCAATATCACCACATGTCCCAGATTGAAAGACTGTTTAAAAAACGTATACCCACCCATGTACCAGAATGTATAAGGTTTATCTCTTTACAAATGTATGCATTTCATGTCTCCTTGCAGTTTTCTTCATTTTTCTTGATGCTATTAATACAGTGGGTCATAATGATCCTTTGTAACATCAAGATGGATAAGGTCATGTATAAAGAACCAAACAAAGTGTTTTTGGTCTCAGAATGAGAGCATGAATCAAAGATTCTCTTCTTAAGTGAGTACAGGAATGCTCCTGATCCTCCTCTGGACAGAAATTTAAAATAGTGCCATGAATAAGAACTGGAGAACAGAATGAACACATAGATGAACAGATCCACTCATAATTTTATAAGCAGTTTTTACCACTAGTTGTTATGGTTCTAGAAAGAAGGTTATATCAATGAATTGACTGAGATGGGTTGGGACTCTCCATGTCCATGAAACTGAAGTCTTTGTTGAGGTTACTAAGTCCCACTACTCTCCTCAAACACAATATTGCCTTTCTGATTTGCTACCTTGCCTGAATAAATGTGGAGAGCCATTTCAATATGTCTCCAATTCATACCTCAAGAAATCAATATGGAAATTATGTTAGCCACCAGGTGCACTCAGTCTCTGTAACTTATTGAAATATGAAGTATCCTAATGCCAGAATTCAGACTGAAGACTAAATATACCTCAAAAAAATATACAGAATTTTACTTAAAGTACATTTGCTTAAAGTACATTTGCTATTTGAGGACCTGTATGAATTGGTTGGAGCAATTTCAAGATTCCTTCCTATTGACTTTGGTAAATGGTGATATCAACTATGACTTATGAAGGACAGCTTCCAACATTCTCCTCAATCCTATACCAAGAATTTCTAGTCATCACTCCTGGTTTTGTCCACATCCTCCACCAGTTGTTGGGCTGTAATGTGTGCATGGGTGGGACTGGGTCCTGTTGGGTTGAATTATGAGTCCTGTGTCTGCTGCCCCCAAGGGGCTGTGGCCTTGGCTCAGAGAGGCAGAGGCTTGGGAATTTGACTGTGTTCACTCCATGCTGGGCATTGGAGTGTAAGAAGCCTCAGGGCTCTGCTCCAGGGGTGAGGGAACACAATCTGGGGTCCCGTGGGGACCAGAGCTCTTGGGTTGGGGATTCCTGGGCCAAGGCAGCCGGGAACTGACTGGTTTTCAGCTCTTGGGCTCTCAGGCACAGTGGAGAAGCCACAGAAGGGTAGAGTTGGGGCATACCATCAGGATCGACCCACACCCAAAGGGGGAGGGGGAAAGATGAGCTCCAGCTGCATCCTGTCCATGGGGATGAGACTCTTGGTCAGGGTAACTTGCTTGGCTGGGTTACAGCTGCTCAACTTGCCTGACTGAGTTGCTGGGCCTCTGTGGCTAGAAGCATAGAGAGGTCATCGGCAGGAGGTTAGAAGGTGGCTCAGTAGGTGAAGACCCACTCCACAGTTCCCCACTGTGGGCCTCAAAGAAGAGAGATAGTCCATGGTCTTAAAATATGGTCTTAAGATATTTATTGTCACAGCAGAAAATGGATGAAGCTATACCCCGTACTCTCAGGGCAGGCCTGAGGTTAATGCTTAATTGGCTATGACCTCTGGCCTTTAGGTATCTACCTCATTAGCATGGAGATCTATCTTGAGGCTCTATGGCCTGTAGTCACACCCTCTACCTGTGCTATTTGACCAATGGACACAAACCTCTCTGTGGGAGGGGCTATAGCTATGTGAAAGGAGCCATGGGCCCAGGAGCAAGGCCAAGCTCCTATCATACCTGAGTGTTCAAAGCCTGTTCTCGACCAGGTACACAGCTGCCTCTCATAGGCCACTGCCCAACACTCACTGACTCTAGGTCATTACAGTTTCAAATTTCAATAAGTTTTCACACATTATTCCCCTAGTTATGGTATGATATTAATTCTGGATAATACATCAATAACCTCTCTCATATTCAAGTTTTATTCTTCAAGCTCATCAGAGACTTCTGGTTGATTTTCTGTTAAGTGCCACATAGAATTCTCTACTCTCTCATGCTAAACAATGTATTTCTTGGGTACTCTGATTGAGCAATGTTGATGCATGATTTTCTTCCCACCATATATTGTGGTTTGGATATGAAATGTTCACCCTAGAGGCTCACGTTCTTCTTGGAAGGGATTTCAGGGCCTGACAGTAGAGGTAGATCTCCATGGATGGGCCTTTGGGTACTGTAGTCCAGTCCTCTTTTGGTGGCATCTTCTGATCCTAGATCTGCCAAGTGATGGACAAAGTATACTACAGACCTCCACTTCCATGGACCAGCTGCTACTGTGGCCGTGCCATCACTGCCATTACAAATGGTTCCTTAAAACTGTGAGCAAGAATGAACTTCTCTTCCTTAATTTGCTTCATCTGGTATCCCATCACATATGTATCACATGCATTTGATTCGGGAGAAAACTTTGTATATTCTCTAAGCAATTGCAAAGTTTCTCCTTGTTTAATGAAGATGGGGTACCTTTTACCAGGACAGGGTCATCTGGAGTTTAATGTTCTGCATTCAATTTTCTCTAACATGGGTCTCAATCCTTCCATTTATAAGTTGTAGCTTTCCCCCAAAGCAACCAGAGCTCTTATATCAACTTCACTTCTAATCATAAAACTTTAAGAACAAGAGACTTTCTAAATTGTGTCCTAAAGCATAGTTTTTGTGCTACAACCTAAGTTTATGCACAGCATGTTAGTGTTTGTCTGTTATATACTTCCTCTAAGGACAGCCAATGACCAAATGCTTAGCTATTGTGCATATCTGTGTATCTTCTTCATTTACATTTTACACACATAACCAAGATAGAAGTCAAAGATGCCACAGAATGGGAGACTACCCCGCTTCACTACTTTCAGACAGTATAATTCTAACAATTAACTTAATTTCAGAGTGTCTCCTCAAAGGTGCCTGTCTCTAAAGTGGAGTTGCTTCAAATCAAGAAGTTGAGCGTGGATGTTGTACCTGGGAAGTCTCTAGTAGGAGAGGAGAAAGATGAGATATAAGATGGAAAGAAACCAATCAGATGGTATCAGGAAGCATACCAGCACTGTGGGTCCTGAGGTTTATAACTGTGTCCTGTATGGTCCAGAGTGGAATACCAAATATTTATTGCAGAATATTATAGCCAGGGAAGCCAGCCAGCACGTGTGTTGTAGAAGGATTAGGGAAAGTAGCAAAGACAGATGACTAGGTACACAGCTGCTAAGAGCACAGCCCATGCATTGTAAGAGCCCTCGATGGTGAAACCATGGCTTTCTTCTCTTTGCAAACTTTATATATAATAGATCTCCTGGAGTATGGTTTGTCTGGGTCACAGGACACTCCTTGAGCTCTAATGAGACTTTGGGATTCAGTGTACATGGATATGACAACTGCAAGAACCGAGAATACAACACTTCTTTGCTCTGAGGTGTGTGATAAGTGATTGTGGATCTCTCGAACAAGACAACACACCAGTAAGAACCACATTTCAAACATTGCAGAGGAGTGGGGCAGATTAGGAAACAAGAGTGGAGAATCTGCTGCAGGCTTTCACCAAGAAGCTCTGCATCCACAAGGGAGGACATAGTAAACAATGGCAATCTTTGCTAACAAAGCTCATAATCAATGCCAGGGCCCAGAGAATAACCTCTGAGCGATACCGACAAATTAACTTGTCAGGAATGAACAAAGAAGAACGAACAAAGGCAAAGGTTTAAAGAGAAGACAAGGCAATGAAATGAAGACTCAGAATTATGGTTATTAGACTGATGTCCATTGACTTCCCTTTCTCAGGAAGTGAGGAGGTAGTGGTGGTAGTCAGATGTTTGGTGAGCTTGAAGAGATCTCCCAACTATCAGAACTTCCTGCCTGCAATTTACCACTTTTTCCAATAATGAATATAGGCAGTAAACAACAGTAATAACACAAGTAGCCATGATCAGTAGGCTTAGATATTTTCACCTGAATTATTATAGATCTCACAGTGTCATTTATAATTTACATTTAAAAGTCATAGTGTTTATGAACAACTATTAGCTCATATTATTTAATTCATTAACATAGAGCATATAGTTACTATTCTAACTTCATTACTTCTGTAATGAGTACCTGCCTTCAAACAAGGCCTCACAATGATACCTTTTAACGAATCTTCTGCTGGGCCACAATTCACCAATAGCATTTCCAAAAGGGCCAGTGAGTCACAAGGAGGTAAAATGATTGGTGGGGTGTATGGAGCATGGCAATTCTTAGGGTAAAACTGGGCTCCTTAAATAATACCATGCTGTGCTTTGAAAAGTTTACCTGGCCCACTAGAGGTTGTTTGCTGGCATTTCCTCCTTCAGGCAAAGAGCTTGTGTGCTTTCAAATGGCAGACTTCCTAGAGAACCCCCAGGGATTTCCCCCATACCACCTGAGTAGAGAGAGGGAAAAACTGTAAATTCCAGGGGCCCTAAGTCAGGAGGGGAAAGCCTGTCTAATCTCCCCAGGTGGCGGCAGCTGAGTAAATTACCTAGCAAGCAGCTGTAAGGCATTACAGTGCAATTATCCCCCATGAGTTCTGAGGGCTTGTAGGCAGCTAAAGATAAAAAGCTGCCCCGCTTCAGGACTTGAGCTCTGAGAGAGGAAGGGCTCCTTCCTTCACAGTTTTACAGTGTTTGAGGAAATGCACCTCATGGGACAGCCCTTCTCAGACAGCCTTGAAATACAAATCGCCAGCTGGTTCCGCAAGGGTCTTGTGTATGAATGGACTTCGCACATAAATAAGTTCGAAGGAGTCACATGGGGAAAAACAGCCTACATGAATCTTAGGGAATAAATATGGTATGTCCTTCGAGAAGGAACCTCTCTGAGAGTTCCCACACTAAATACCAGAATTGCCTGTTTATAGCTTGCTAGCAAAATTCATAAATAGAAAATGTTTACTAAGTGCTCAAGTGTCAAACACTCTGTTTTCTACCAATAATTAGGTGATTTAATCTGCACGACAATCCTTAATGTTAATAATGTCATTATTAACCTGCTCTTGCCAACCAGGTCACTATCAGAGAATTATAAATAGAACATTCAGTTTTCAGCGCTGCTAACTTATGGAAGCAGATATTTAATACATTCTTTTACTGTTGTCTTTTCTTTGACAGACTGTAACAGAACTGGAAGCTATAAACATAATCTCTTTCAAAAGTAGAAATCAATAGTTCTTAAATTTTTGCAGACACAGAGACTCAAAACTTGTTTAAAATGTCACTATTTATATTAAAGGCTCCAACGGAACACATTATCATTTACCCATTGTAACACAGACGTGAATAGACACATATGGACCTGTCCACCTCAGGTATGTCCCATAGACCCAGGATGGCCAATGCTCACAGACTCTGTAGCTTTTCTACTCCAGTTGTTTTTGAACGAACAGGTGACTGAACAAATATGGGCATTACATCTTTTGCAATCTAATCACAACACATACTTGGAACATAGCTTCTGGTTCTAAGGTAAACAGTTTTCATCCAATGAATACAAACAGGTAGGTATTAGTTAAGCCTTCCTGCTTCCTTTTCAGGGCAAATCCACAGTTCCTATCCAGTGGATTTTTCCCTCTCCAGTTTTTACCTCTCTCAGCTACCTTCCCCAGTGACTGGGATGCAGACACTGGACGCCCTGTCACAGTGACATACTGATAAAAGATTAGCCAGCTCTCTGGGTGAACACATGCCACCCTTGTATTGGCCCATCTTTATGGTGTCAAGTTCAAGTTACAAACATGATGTCACTGTAGTCACTACATCTAGAAGTGGAAAGGGATGTGCACTCTCACATCATGATGCTGGGCTTCCACACAGAGACACAAGCAGGTACAAGAGTATACACCACGTAGTAAAGTAATGAGAAAATGGAGAGTCTGAGGACTTTTTAAAATTTATTTGTTCATAGTTCATGTGTGTTGGTGTTTTGCCTGGATGTATGTCATTGTGAGGGTGTCAGATCCCCTGAAACTAGAGTTACAGACAGGTGTGAGCTGCCACGTGTGTGTTGGAAATTGGATCTGGGTCCTCTGGAAAAGCAGCCAGTCCTCTTCTTAACTGCTGAGCCATCTCTCCAGCAACAAGTCTGAAGATTTTGCACATTAGATTTTGATACAATTTTTATTAGGTAAGTCTGTACAACTTAGCACAATAACTTTAAGGTATAATTCACACACATGGCACACCATTCCCTGCCAACTTCTTATTCTGCAACCATTGAAGTAACTATGTGAGACTTTTGATTTTTATTTTGTTTTAGCGTTAGTTCATGAAAATGGTGCATCATATCAACCGATTTTTCAAATTCTAAACCAACACTGCATTCTGTGATTAAAAATCATAGTCAGGAAATATTCTCTTTATATTTGGCTGGATTTTATGTTCTGAAGTGTTGTTTATTATCTGGTTCACATCCACACAGAAGGTTGTGATGTGGACATTTCTTGCATGGTGGTGCCTGTTGGTGACCTGGTTAGGACAGTAGTGTTTCATAGACTAAATTTTAGACATGTTTCCTCCTTTTAACTTTCTGTAAGAGTTTGTGAAAAAGTTGTGTATAGAATTTATAGCCCAACTCATTTGATTTCCTTGTATGAGTATTTTTAAGTCATAAATTTAAATTCCCTTACAGATTTGAAGATTTTTAAGTTTATCAGTTTCTTACTGGGGGAGATTTGGTTGTTTACTTTTTAAAAAATGGTGTGTGTGTGTGTGTGTTTATGTGTGTGTGTGATGGATTTGAGTATACATGGAGGCCAGAAGAAAGTGTCCTGAAACTGGAGTTACAGGCCTCTGAGCTACCTGAAACAGGTATTAGGAACTGTTCTTCTCTTGAAGAGCAACAAGTGCTCTTAACCACTGGGCCATCTGCCCCATCTAAGCTTGCTCAAAGCAAGCAAGCAAGCAAGCAAGCAAGCAAGGAAGCAAACAACCAGCCAACCAACCAACCAACCAACAAAGAGTATGTCCAGGGGCTATGGAGATGACTCTGGTTCAGTAGATGTGAATGTTTGATCTTCAAGCATGAGGACCTTTGTTCAAATCTCCAGCCATACAAACTTAGGTATGGCTGTGTGTGCCTGTACTTTTAACAATGGGAAGCTAGAAATAGATGGGTTCTATGAACTTGTTGGCCAGCCAGCATATGCACAACAATCTATTTCAATAGTAGACCTCATCACAAAGAGAAGAGGGGGATCATGAAAAAGATTCCCAGTGTCCTGCACTGGCCTCCTCATGTGTGCCCTCCCATCACGCCAAACTCCTCCTATACACACAAAGAAAATATAATCAATTTATGCAAATTTTGCCTAACAAGATAGCTCAGTGGGTAAAGGATCCTACTACCAAATCTGATAACCTGAGTTCTAACTTTAGAGCCACGTCCTAGAAGCAGAGAAGTAACCCTTGCAAGTTGTCCTTTGATTTCCATATGCATATTGTATGTGGCACATATACACACATTATACATATAATAATAAATAAACACGTGTAATTTAGGAAAAAAGATGTATTAGATTTCTTTTTAATTGTGTGTTTGTGTGTGTGTGTGTGTGTGCAATCATGTGTTCATACATATGTATGTGTGCATGAACCTTTGGAGGCCAGAGGTTAAGTTTGGGTGTCATTCTTCAGGAGCCTTAAAGCTTGTGTTCTGAGGCTGAGTCTCTCACTGGGACCTTAGATTTGCTAATTAGCAGAGGATCTCTGCTCATCCTGCTCCAAGGATCTATCCACTTGTCTCCTCCTCTCCAGCGCTGGAATGTGGGTACTGGAAAATTCAGATACTCAAGTCTACAAGTCATTTGCTGACTGTGCCATTTACACAGCTCTGAATTATACTTCGTTATCACTCTTTTAGTGTCCATAGGATATCACAGTGATTAGGAAAACTATTTTTCTTCTCTATCCTCCCTTCCTCCCTCCCTCTCACCCTCTCTCTGTCTTGTGTCTGAAAGAACTACTTTTGTGGGGTCATCGATTTTCTCCAATCTTTTTAGTTGTTTTTTTTTTTTCTGTATTTTTTCTTTATTGTTTCTCTGCTAGAGACTTTAGCTTTCCTCTTTCTCACTTCTCCAAAGAGGACTCTTTAAACCCTTGTCTTATAGTTTGGCCATTTCATAGTATAAGCATTCCTATTACAAAATTTCTCCTGTAGACTACTTTAGCTGCACCTAAGTTTGGAATACTTTGTTTTCATTTTAATTAAGCTGAACAAACTTTCTGATTTCCTTTTTAGCTTCTTAATTGAAAGATTTTGATGTTTTGTTTTGGGGGTTTATTTGTTGTTGTTTCGGTTTTATTGAAATGTAGGTATTGTTAATATAAGTCTGAACCCAGTGACGTCATATTCGGGGACAGGCTACTCCTATGTCGTTACTGAAGCAACCACTCCCAGAATTCACCTGTCTCGCTCACCTACACCTGGGAAGTTACACGTCATCACCCACTTAAATAATTGAGACCGCCCCAACCTCACTCTCTTCCTCTTCTCTTTGCTCTCCATCTTCCCACTCCTCTCTCCCACTCCCCTCCCTAAATAAACAAACCCCTTCCCGTGGAACCGGAACGGCCTTGTGTTGTCTGTTCAAACCGTGCCCGAATTCTTACAAGTATACCAGCTCCAACCTATCAAACAGGAGAGTATAAAAGATCCAAGAATCAGGTATAGGTATACAATTCATAGGAACTGATGTCTCATCAGGGGAAAAAAGAAGCCAGCCAACCATTTCCTGTAACTCCTCTTATGACCCCGGTCATTTTTTTCTTGTTTCTTTTTCTCTTTTTGTTTTGTTTTGTTTTATTTATTTATTTATTTATTTTTGTTTTTTGTTTTGGTTTACTTGTTTGTTTCTCTCTGTACAGAATTTCCACATTTCTTACTTGTAAGCTTATTGTCAGTGAGTCTCAGAGTCCAGATGGTACCCACATGGAATTTCTAGGCTCTTGCTTTCCCTAACAAGAAACTGGAATAGGGGTATGTGAATTGTTCTAGAAGCAAGCACTGTTTGTTAAGAAAAAGCACATCCAAGAAAGGAAGCTGAGCAGAGATGGAAGACAGGTTAGAAGCTCAGTGATCACAAGCCAGGCAGACTGAGCCCTTTGCGGCTCATTTGCATTACTCAGGCTAAATCTGTGCTGTGTTGCCTGTCAGCCTGGTTGGGGACTGCTCTCTGTCTTGCTTCTGGTTTGTTTTATAAGCTAATTTTGACATTACTTTCTATTCTAGTCTCCTGCTCATAATCCTCAAAGTCACCACAAACAATGCCCTCAAGTTCTAGTTTTCATGGTGTTTGGACTCCTTTCTGAAATCCCAGTAATTTTGGGAAGCTAATCTTCTGATTGGCTTCCCAGGTGTCTCCTTGATGTCACTGTGACTAAGGTAGGAAGGAAACCACTGAGCACAGGTACCTGTGCATTCACAGCCCCAGGCATCAAGGGCAGAACACATAAAGAGAGAAGAAGGAAACAGGATCTCTGCTTAGTGTAATATGGAACTTAACCTTTGAACTTGTACTATGGGGCCTCAATGGTCTTCCTCATATCAAGACTTCTTTGTTCCGAAGTCAATACAAGTTTCCTGTCTTGTTCCTCCATTGTTTTTGCTAAGATAAACATATCCTGTGCACATCCCACGCAGAAACAAGTGCTATTTTAGAAGGAATTCTCTGCCACTGAAAGGTTCTCCTAGAGCCAGCTGTGCTTTATGGTCTGATTCTGCAAGCCCAGGAAATCACCAGCTGCAGATTTAGCATAATTGGAGTTAATGATAGGTTTGCTTGAATAGGGGTTTCAGCTTCCAGCTTCCTAAAGTGAGCATCAGGGCACATGCCTGAAGTATTTAAGGAACATAGATGTGGTATTTCTTCTGAATTCATATAGCCCTTCCAACAAGCGAAATTAGCCTATTTTTCCTTGATCCAGCCTCTAAATGTATCTAATATAAATATATTTTTTGTTTCACCCAAGAAATGGTTCATACTTTCAAACGTCTACTTCATTTATGAAAACAGAGTTTTAAAAAAATCTCAAGACCCATTGGGTCCAGCAGGTAATTCTACCCTAATCAAGTCATTATAAAATGCAAACAGATTCTAGATTATTCTGTATCTAGGGATTATGCTCCAAGTGGTTTTCTAAATCCTAAACTACTGTAAAGTCTGCTTTTAAAAGCATGGAATGTGCACTTAAAAGTCATTAAATCTAAGTAAATTTGCTTACACTGAAGATTTATTGCCCCCTAGGAAAATACAATGTGTGCTTGCAATTACTGCCTCTTTGTAATTTCTCTTCTCAGGCCATTTGTTCTCTGCCAAAGCTTCACAAAGGTGACTGTGCTGGTGCTTTGCAGTTCAAGCTGTTTTCATAGTGGAGAGAATTTCCCTAGGCCCACCTCTCTCTCTTCCTGACCTCTCTGCTGTGGCATTCATTAAAGTCCAGATCCTGGCTCAAGTCAAAGAGTTCAGCTCTCCTTTTTGGCTAAAGAACTCTCCATTGTGACTTCGCTTTGAACTTCAGCTCCTCCCGGGTGCAGGGGTCACATGTGAATTTGTTATGCTTCCTGGCAAATGTTGCAGAGTAAATGGATCTGATGAAATTCTCAGGGAGTATTTGTTTTTTAGTGTTGCTCTAATACACAATAAATTGTAATTTACGAGGTATAATTGAAGAAAATTCTGGAGGAAGTTGTGTATAAGATTAGGGGGATTATTAAATCAACTTTATTGTGTTTTCAAAAACTTAAAAATGGTTTACAGCCATAATAAATTGCTTGAGAGTGCTATCAACCCATAAATTTTAATAATTTAATAAACATTCTGCAGTTAAGTTGGGCTTGTAGCCAAATCCCAGGGCTGGTTTTGTGTCATGTATAGTAATGTGTGTTTTAGCTTACCTGGGTGATAAAGGAATGAGCTGTTCTCATGCAGGACATGCAGTGATGGGTCATTAATTTTAATGAACTAAAACTGGGAACTGGAGTTTGAAGCCAGAGGGGGAATTCAGTTCTGCTGCCCATCCCCCACTGGGTACCTCATTGCTTCTGTCTCATACTTTTAAGGAAAGAGGCCAACTTTATTTCCTCCAGCCCCAACTCTTTGAAAAAGCATAAGAAAAACAATTTCCGATCCACTTCCAGTTTGGGAGTAGCTAACTACATTGCTAAAATTGTCTTTTAAGCATTAAGCTTCAAATGTTTGTAATGACTTGTATGTTGAATGCTCCTAATGTTTATGGCTGATTAAAATAATGCAAATTCATATCAATTTTACCCAACACATACAATATGGAATAAATTTTTGTCATCTCTTGTAAAAGTCGCAGGTCAAATTCTAAACAACTTACTGAGATGCCCCTTGTCTGTGTGAAGATTCTGCATCAACTTCCAATGTGTGCCTTACTGAGCTATCCAAGCATCGTATAAACATTATTCACAAGACTATCTCCACACACCTCTGCCTACATCTGAACCAAATTAATGTGTATCTGTTCAATAAAAAATGAGTTTATCCCTTTTTTATTTTATTTTACTGAAAAGAATTATATGCATCTAAAATCGGAAGTGATTGCTTAATGCTATGTTGTATTTCAATGTCTGTTTTTATACTAATTATGAAATTGTCACCAACATATAAAGGGCCATAAAATTTAAACTATTGACATCACTATGTTCTGTGTTTTTAAAAGGCAAATTTAGATCCATATTTTATCATAAAGAGTGTGATGGGTTTTAACTTTTCCTCTGATTTTTAGATCCTTTCATTCTCAATTTATCAATTGATCCAACTGGAAAAAATATCATTCTTGTTGATTTCACCAACAAAAGCATGTCCCTGGTAACTGGATGGGTCTGTGCCTTTATTCACTCATACAAGATAGGCACATGCAAATGTGTGTACTTGCCATGCCTACATTTTCGCTTAATGAAGAGCTTAATAAAAATCAGCATTCATAGCCTCTTCGTAGTCAGATAAATTAGTTAATGCACAATAAGCAGCTCTTATGTATAATGCAAAAGATTAGTCTTGTCATTTGCATAATGTGATACAAACGGCTCCCTGTTCCAAGAAGCAGCTCCCCCATTAAATTCAAGTCAAAAGCTGGATGACATCAGTAAGGTAATTGGGCTTCATTTGGCATATCTCATTCATTGTGCGGAGTTCAGGGCCTTATCTGTGCTCGGTTGACAGCAGTGTTCAGAAGCCATGTTCAGAAGCAAAGCCTTCCAGTCTGGGAAGAAGTGTGCTCACTCTGACCCTGCTTCACTACTGGATCCCAGTAGAAATGCATTGGGCACTCTGCCCTGTGCACACATATACAGATAGCTAAGTGCTGACAGGAACTTGCTGAGAGGGTGGAAAACCCTGCTTTTACCAGTAGCTTTTACCAGAATTCCTGGCACAAAGTTACTGCCCGGGACCTTCTCCTGCCCTCACAGAATATCCCATGTCTCTGAGAAAGAAGGGGCATTATTTGAAAACTAATGTAGTTCTGAGTGTGTGAATTGCATGTGCACAGTACACCCCCCCCCACACACACACACAAAGAAAGTTCCATCATTTTTCTACCATTTCGCTAGAGTTTAGAAGACAAATCTCTTGTTTTTTTTTTTTCCTTTGACCAATGCTTTTCTATGTTCTTTCAATGATAACATGAGAGAAATGTTTCTTGTATTTGCTTCCCCATCTCAAGAGTGGGGAAATGATTTTAATTGCATGACATCAGGTAGATAATTTTGTAAAGCTCCATTAAAACCATGGACATGGTGACTATGCAATTGTCACTGAAAGATGTTGGACACATTTTACCTATCAGAGCCTCTTAATTGCTCAAAAGCAGACTCAGCAGGGCTTGGGGCTGGGAGATAGGAGTGCCAGCTACAAAGACCACTCAGAGGATAAGACCTGTACGACTCTTGCAGAGGAGAGGACACAAGTTTGGTTCCTAGTTGGATGGCACATAGTGACCTGGGGGATTACATCTGCCTCCTGACTCCAGCTCAAGGGGGACCTGATCACTGTGACTTCTGTGAGCACCTACATTCATATGCATGCACACACACAAGTCCACATGAATACAAATCAATAAAGAATAAAAATAGCTGACTATACATACTCCATTTTCAGTTTCTTTCATAAAAATTGTATGTGGACAAACGTAAACTAATAACTTCTGAAAATCATGGTGTTTTATTAACCCTTTTACTAAGATTACTAAACTAATTTTACAGGAAGGTGATGGTTAGAAATGTAAGTGTTTTAAATCATAGATTCCACATGACACTTTCCATTGTTGTTTGCAGCATTTTGGAAAACATGATCCAAGGGTTTATGGGTACTCAGGCAGTCCTGTTCTCATCTTGTTCTACGTCAAATTCCACCTAGCTATGTGTTTATATGCAGTCACACTGACTGAAAAGGTGAGATGTACAGCGGAATGCTAAAGTTTGGTTTAAATGCTGTCCTAGGAGTTTTTATTGTTGCTCAGAAGTAATAGGAAAGGTGAAAGCTATTGTTCAAACATATCCAAACATGCATATATTCAAAATAGCACATAAAAGAAGAAAATGGTCTTTTAGAGAGAAAAAAAAACTCAATTAGAGACATGGAACTCCTCCGAAGGAAACATGGCACATGCCTGTAACCCCAGTACTCAGTTGGGAAAGGCAGGTGGATATTTATGAAGCAGGAAACAGTTTTGTTTACATTGCAAATTCCTGGCCAGCCAGGGCTATGTAGTGAGACCCCGTCTTAAAAAGAAAATATATTTCAGCTTTATAATTTGGTAATTTGATTGCAGTAAATGTAAATCATGTATCGGTCATCTTTTACTGCAGCTCAATAACACAAGTTGTAGACAAAATGAATGCTAATTTGAATAGCTTTAACTGCTGTGGAATCAAATTAAGAGTGCTGATACTTCCCTCCTTGTACTGATATCATTTAGTCCTGAACAAAATGACAATAAAACACAAGTCTGTCTTCAAATGACCAATCGGCACTCTGCTTGAAGGAATACAGAATTACTACAGCTTTTCTCCTTTGATATAGACAGATTCATTATGCTAGCCTGATTGTGTGTGTACATGTGGCCACGGCCATGGGAGAGAATTTAAATGGTATAAAGGAATTAATACAGACACCAAAGTTTGATATGTAATGCTTGCAATTCAGGTCTATTTCATCTCTAAGGGTACACTTTCATATTGTAGCCTTGATGGCAATAGAGGTTTTTATTAGGCTCTATTTAATGGTCTACTGCTATGACAGTCTGTGTTATATCTTAATTAGTAGTATTCTTTCTAGTTCAACTAAAATAGCTAAAGGGTCCTCCTGGGATCTCTTCTGGGATATAATTTTGTTTAATCTTATTATTAATGATAATAAATTTTTACTTTGTTGCAGTAGCATCTGTATGCCAATGATGCCATTATTTAAACAAATAATTATTCCACATTACAATTCCTTTTAGAACACGACAATAACAAATCATACTTATGGCTAATTGTTAGTGAATTAGGTCTACAACATTAATAAAATTAATTGTATGAAATCTGATTGGAAATCTAAGCCAGTTAAGGCAGGGGGGTTTTGCTCTGGTCTTCGATAATGTGCTAGTGTCTGGAATGAAGCAACCAGCATAAAACAGCTCGGTGCTTGTTAGCAAACAAAGAGAAATGGAAACTTGGTTGCTAGGAGACGTTATTTTTCATTGTTGACAATCCCGATTTTCTTTGATTACTGCCACTATTGTTGTTCATTACACACACTGAATGATTTTATTTAACATTAGGGAAACATATTTTGGAGTTCAATTGTCCTGTGAATATCAAAATATGTACTGAAACAGTGTTCATCACCCACTTCAAGGCTAACTGTCTCCAGTGAGCCCTTACTCTGGAGGTTCAACAATATGATGGTTTTTAAATTTTTCTTGTCCCATGTGCATTTTAATAGAATGTGATTTGGCAAATGTAAAAAAGAAACCTGATTTTGCATAACAATAAAATTAAAATTTTCAAGCAAACAGAAACCCAATCTTACCTACATAAATTCAACAACACTATCATTATGATTTCTTGCCATAATTATGATTATTTCATTAACATCAAGGAAAATACAATAAAAAGACGTGTGACATCTGGAGGGATATCCAGTAGTTACATGGCTATGCAAGAAAGAGCTATGAAGCCCTTTGGTCCAAATGGAGTTATCTTGTTTTTTTTTTCTGTTGTTTTGTTTTTGTTTTTGTTTTGCCTGGATGTCAGTTCTTCTCCATACCTGCTGATTATTGTCCTAACTGTGATCAGCACTCCTTCCATTTTGAGGCCCTGTAGAATCCTCCACACCTCCTATGTCTACTTCACACAGAGACAGAAACCAAAGAATTGAATGGCCCTTTGTTTCTGTCTAGCTATATTTGATTTCTCTCTGGTTTTCTTCTGTTCTGAAGTCTTATCCTGCTTCCATGCACTCCTTCTGAAAACCCTAGTTCCTAATTAAGTACTGAGACTACTCTGGGATATAAATAGTGTGCCATGAGTAAAATTGTTATCAAACTGAAACAATTATACATTTTCATAGTTAGATTTAATGCAGACAGCCTAATCTGCTGAAAATATATTTTGTTCAGACATGTCAAGATTTTCAAAAGGAATAAGAGATATTATTAGTCAGGTGGAAATTTAAAAAACACCCTTACATTACATTTGTATTCTTTTTTTTTTCTTACTTTTGAAAACAAAAGGTTATTTTGTAGTTGCTACTACACAAAATGGCAACAGGCTACTTTGAAGGAGATTCTAAATTTCTGTGAGCAATATTATTATGCTAATTGCTGCATGACTTAATGATCTAGAAGGAGAGATAGGAAAGTACAGTGCTTTTATATAATAGAGGAATGAGTAGAATGGTAATGAAAAATTTTCTGTGAGAAGATAAAAATTCACATTGCAAAGCCAAGAACAATCATTTGTTGGTTAAAACAGAGATATAGCCATTAGCACATTACTCTAAATGGACTGAAAAAGAAAGAAGTGCTTATCTTTAAAATAAATCAGGAAATGGTGAGTAAAAGATTCAAAGAACTAATACAAAAGCATGTTTAACAAATAGCATCTCAACTGAGTTAAATGACATTAAATGTGCATGGCAAACATTTCAGTTAAAGGCAGAGATATTGTACTAGAGGCAACAACAACAGGCATCTGCACAAACAACAGAAATTCATCACAAAATATGGTGAGTCAATTAAAAAATAATAAACCAATTCAAGTGCTCAAATATGACCTTATTAGCAAATTATACTAGTTGAAAGAGTTATAATTCATAATACACATTGAGACGCACTTCTGATGCTATGTGATGCCATGTACCTACCATAATAGTATCACACAGCAAAGATTCACTGGTCTATAAATCCTCTGCCTTTTACTTATTCATCTCCTTCAACACTATAATCACTCCCTTTTTTTACTCTCTTGATATCTTGGTCTTTTCCAGATCGTTGAGTAGTTGGAAGTTTCTTCATAATGGCTTTTTTCACTTAACAACATGTATTTCCGTTTTCCCTATGTCTTTGCATGGTTTAATGTCTCATTACCTTTCAGTGATAAATAATATTCCTTCATCTTAATCTACTACAATTTGTCCATTCAACCTCTAAAAATCATCTCTGTGTGCTTCCATGTTTTGCCAATTATGAGAAAAGCTTCTATAAACATCTATGTACACCTTTTCATGTACAATATAAAATTTCTAATTATTTTAGTAAAAACCAAGGGAAACAGTGGTTGTTGGATAATATGCTAAGAAAATGCTTAGTTTTTGTAAGAAGCTTCTTTACAAAGTTGACACACTATTTTGCATCTTGGTCAGGATGAATGACAATTTCTTTTCCAGTCTTGGTCAGCCTTGTTTTGCTTGTTTCAGAAGATGTAATAGTTCCTTGGTGTTATAATTTTTATTTCCTAACATGAAAATAAAATGATCATCATTTCATGTTTGTTTGCTTTCTTCTATATGTACAATAATGCCCCATAAGGTCTTAGCTCTTTATTTAAACTGACTATATGGTTATACTTGTTAGTTTGAAGAGTTCATTGTATACTGTGGATTATAGTTTATTAGAAAAAAGGGTATGTTTTTTTTTTACAATGGTGTTTAGTTTATTAATTCTTTTTCTCATGGATTGTGACTTTGATTTGATTTGTATCTGTAAAGGACACTACCAAACCCAAGGTTATCTAGATTCTTTCCTTTTTCTTTTCTTTTTTTCTTTTTTTTTCTTTTTTGTTTTTTGTTTTTTGATTTCATCTCCCAGGAGGTTTAAATCTTGATGAATGGCTTATGGTTCGAAGCAATCCAGCAAAGCTTACTTTTATGTTAATTTAAAGTAATTTCATTTTAAAATTAAGTTTTTATGAAGGGTGCATGCCCTGTATCTAGATTTGTATCTTCACATGGAAATGTCCATTTGCTTCCGCAGCCTTTGTTGAAGGCCAACATTTTTGCTCCATTGTGTTACCTCGTATTATGTTTGCGAAGGCAATTGTGAGGCTTTTTTTTATTGCACTCTGCCAATCACTGCTGCAAAAGATAAAAGAAAAAATATTAACTCCTGCTTTTAACTCTCTGTGAACAAATGCTTCATGTCTGAGGTCAAGGAGGGCTGGCTCCCTGGCTGTCAATATTCAGACAGACAATTGATCTTCTCATTGTGTTTAATCACAGTAGCCATTTCCTGCTCTCCAGTCCCAACACTGCTTAGAAAACTAAATGTGTCCACTGCCATCAGTGCACAGTTGAAGAACCATGTGACATGGATTAAAGACCCTTTGGGCCAAAGTCGAGACTATTTATTGGTGAAGAACTGGGGCTTTCCTGAAATTTCCTCCCATTCAGACAGATAAGAATGAATGACCTAAGCAAGGGGCTGCAGCTGCTGTGGTGACATCTATGGACACCGAAGCTGAGAGGAAAGTTTTCAGAGATTTTGCAGCTATGTAGACACTTGGACTTGAGCTTTGCTCTTCCACATAGGAAGGGCAGGTCTGCTGGTTACTTCTCATGGCGTTTTGAGTACCACCTTTTGTGAGGGTCCAGGATTGTGAGGAGCAGGCTGGGACCAGTGTGTTTCTGAAATGACAGGTTGTCTTTAGTCACCCACGTTTTGCTTGCAGTCCTCCAGAAATGTCAGCCTGTACTCCATTCCCCAGGAAAGAAAAGAAAGGCCTCCCCGATGTGCTTCTACTTTCTCCTCTGTTCCCTCTCTAAAAAAACTAAACTTCAAAGTGAATATCATATCGCTTTCTTTTTAGTCAGTGTTAATAACATGTAGCAAGCTAGATATTCTTGGCTTCATAGAGAAATGACTTATAGAAATTCAGCATGCATCAGACTTTTCTTCAGAAAGAATTTGTAGTTGGAGCCTTCAAACATGAGAGCTTAAAATCCTCTTTTCATAATTCTAAAAATTGTTCTTGGGTATTTGTTTCTTCCTTGATTGTATTTATGTTTTCTTGTGTAAATGGAAAGTTGTAATTTTCTCTAAACAGTTAAACACTGTTCAGTAAATATTGGTGAAGAGTCTTTCTCCCTTTACTTTTCCCCCCTGACACAGGGCTCCTCTGTGTAGCCCTGGCTGTCATAAAACATGCTCAGCAGACCAAGCTGGCCTCAAACTCACAGAGTTCGCCCTGCCTCTACCTCCCATGCTGGAATTACTCAAGTGTGTGTCACCACCATCCAGCTATCCTTTGCTTCCTTTTTGATCTTGCTCTTTCCTTCTCTTTCTTTATTTTTATGTTTTTATATCAGCCTGCAAAGGATCTGTTACAACTTATAATTAATCTACACCCAACAAAGTAAAATAATTTTGAAGAAGCTAGTGCTAAGAAAAAAATAAATGCAACTCTATAGTTACAATGAGAGGAAAGGTAAGCAGATTAAGTAGATACTACTCTACTTGAAACCAGTCCCCGAATCATTGGTTGCAAAGTCTTGATGGATTCATGCTTGGAAGATAGCCTGTCAGTAAGTACTGTATTCTCCCTTTTTAATACAGTGAGATGGTTAACTTAGCTGTCAACTATTAAAGAAACTCTTAGGAAAGTCATCAAGCCAAGCTTTGGGTGTGTATATGAGAATGTTTCCAGAGACAGTCACGCTGTGAGGGTTCTGACTTAATGAATGGTTTACCCCACTATTGAATCCAAATTTGCATACACCATGAAGTATGGATGTAGGGCTTTGTTAGCGGAAGCAGTCACTGGGCTTGTCTTGGGGACCACAAGAACAACTAGAACCCTGCCTGTCACTGCTCTCATTCTTCTGTTCAGCATGATATAAGATGCTTCACAGACGATCCTTAGATATTTTAGCACATCCCTTCTTACTTTCACCAAGAAAGCCACGGAAACCTTCGAGCATTCCTCTTGTCTGCTGGTGCCATGGCACCAAAGAAACAGTGAATGCCGTTGTCCTGCAGGCTGTTAATAGTTCTACAGCTCCAGCCAAGTACCTCATAAATCCACAGTGCGAGAAGGGAAGAGCATTAAGGCTGGAAAAGCTGAGGGGTCAATTCATCTGACCAACAAGTTGCTATTGGTCATGTCGAGGGAGCTGAACTTAGGTCAGAGTGGCACATCTGTCAACACTAATGAGGACAACAAAGGAGAAAACAGGCTAAGCCAGTGACACGATTGTTTCTGAAGCTGCAGCATCTTCATATCTACTCAGGAGAGCAAGTTTTAGCTAGTTGTGACTTATTTAACTAGAGCACAGTCATCATAACCTCCCTTATGCTAACACACAGGATATGTTCAAACAAATTATCTTTGCTGTATTGTCTCCCCCTGAAATTAACTTAACAAGCAAGCATATTCACTATGGCTTTATAAGTGAACACTATAGATATTTCTAGACAATTTGGGGACAGGCTTGGTTTTCATGTAAATGTCTACTTAGGTGACTGTCTTAAATTATCTCATGAAATAGGAAGCACATGCTGTCCAAACATAAGGACCTGGGTTTGGATTTCCAGCACTCATGTAAAGAGCTGGGTGTGACTATGAACAGTGGCTCATGGGAAGGCAGAGGCAGGGAGATGGATCTCTATGAGGTCAAGGCTAGCCTGGTTTCCAGAAGGAGTTTCAGACTAGCCAGGTTTACACAATGAGTGAGTTTCTGTCTCAAAAAAAGAAAAAAAAAAGAAAAGAAAACAAACAAAACAACAGCAGCAACAACAACAACAAAAACCAACCAAACCAACCAAAATAAAACAATAGCTTTGTAGATGTGTATGAGCTTGGAATTCCATTGGTAAGGAAGGTGGAGATAAGAGGCTCTCTGGCCCACCCCACCACCAAGAATATCCCAGAACTTCAGGTGAGTATAAGATCCTATTTCAAGAAGATAAGAAAAAGAGTGATAGAATAGTATGCTTGATGTTCTCTTTTGAGCTTTGACCTTTGCCAAACTCATTTACTTGTGTGTGCACGCACACATGTGTGCACACACACACAAAAAAACCACACAGATATGCATCTGCAACTAAACATGTATAAACAAACACAAACACATGCAGGCACACACACATTTTTTCATTATTATTATTATTATTATTATTATTATTATTATATCTTTTTTCACAGTCCAGTCATTATCCCCCTCCCAGTCTGCCCTCTGACAGTTCCTCATCCCATTCCTCCTCCCCCACCCCATCTCTCCCCACATCACCAGACCACCCCACTCCCTGGGGCCTCAAGTCTCTCATTGAGGCGAGAGCAAACAGTCCTCTGCTGTATAACACATACACTTTTTAAAAAGTGTGATGTATCCACATCATCTTCCTAAATTCAGGGGATGTACAGATGTGAGAAGTGTGTCCAAGGCCATTTAGTAGATACTCCACAATCAGTGTAAACAACATTTAGTAAAAGTCTATTGCTTCATTAATAGACTAACATAGCCTATGGGAAGAATAAAGTTATCAAAAAAGAAATATGGGTTTGTGACATTTTTATGATAGTAGTCATGATAGCCATATGTTTTAAATGAGCACACAAGTTAAATCCAGTTTCTACTCTATTCTGAAAAATAGTATCCAGAGTGAATTGCAAATAACCAGAGGCAATCATATAACTGATGTTCTTTATATTGTTTTAATGGAGTACTTGTAAAAGCAACCTAAATGTCTGATCATTTATTTTGTAAGATAGATGCTGAAATAGATATGGCAGAATTTGTAATATACAACATTGTTAGCCATGCATGAGGCAAGTGCCTTTATCTCTGGAGGAAATAGCAGGTGTCCCTGTTGCTCCATGTCATGTCACATCCTCTTCTGAACTTTGGTCTCAGCAAAAGCTATGGTGGACTGAGACTATGCAACTACAGTTTGAATGAGAATCGTCCAAAAGTCTCATATGTTGAATGTTTGGTCCTCAGTTGGTGAAACTGTTTGGTAAAGATTAGGAGGTGTGGCCTTTCTGGAAGAGGTGTGTCATTGGGGATGGGCTTTTGAAGCCACTCCCATTTAGCTTTCTCTGTCTAGTGGTTTTGTCTCTCAGTAGGAAATCCCTCAGCTACTGGTGCATGTCCATACCTGCCTGCATCATGTTCTTTAGCATCATGCTCATAAACTCTAATCCTCTGAGACTATAAGTCCCAAATCAACTTTATTTATAAATTGTTTTGGTTATGGTATTTTATCACAGCAACAGAAAAGTGACTAAGACGTGGGCTCTTCTGTCCTGACAGAGTCTTAGCAGATGGTTTCCCTCTCCTCTTGTTTCTGACTTAGGAACATCTGCACTTGGTGAGTAAGCACAGATGTGAGATAAAAGGCAGCTAACCATAGGAGGGGGGCAGCCCAGTTGGAGGGCAGTTCTTAAGCTATTGTCTTCTTGACTGATATATTAGTCCATTTTGATTTTATTATTTTGATTTTATTATTATCATGAATAAACTTGGAAACTTTGTAAGGACAGAGGCTCAGTGATCTCATTGACTATCTACTCAAAGGCATGGTGCCATGTTGACTTGTGACTATGTCACAGTGTAGTGTGAATACATTCTGTATCTGGGAGAAGATAACATGCAAAACAGCCATGGGTGGGGCAAGAGGAGGAAGAGACGTTCTTCAGTATATCATGGAAGCATGTCTGCAAATGACCCAAGGAGCTGCCATTAGATCATGTGTTCTATATATCCAACACCTTCCATTGCATCACTGAGGACCAAATTTCAGACACATGAACCCTTGGGGACACATCTGAACATCTTTAGATCATAGTGGGTGATAGCCTAGAGCACCCAACCTCCTAGGAAGAACTCTCAGAACTGAGTTCTCATACTAACCATCTCATCATGCACATGATTGTTGTCTCCTTCCTTGTAGTCTTGTCCTTTCTCACTCCTGTTTTCAATCATCTCCCAAGTCCATTAATTGTCTCTAGCTCTGCCTTCTGAGGGAACATCTATCAGGACAGTGACTAAGACAGTCTTTTCTTTTTATAGGAAAAGGAGTTTTTAGAGCTGAGTGTTTACATAGAATCAGGACAATCTTAGGGGTTTAGAGTCCCCACTGTTTGACTGCCTCTTTAGTCTGAGCTGGAATATGATGGAAATAGACTTAGGCATAAGGGAATCCTGAAAAGCTCAGCTTGATCTTCTTATATTTGCTCCAAAGTATTGTGTTTGGTCCTACTGAGATGGAAGATGTTCCTTAGCAGGGATGTGTATGTCAGAATCACTGACAGTGGTCTTACTTGAGTTTTTGATTGGTTGATTTTGCTTTTGAGACAGGGTTTTTCTGTGTACTCCTGGCTGTTCAGAAAATCTCTTTATAGATATTTCTGACCTAAAACTCAGAGATCTGCCTTCCTCTGCCTCCTGAGTGCTGGGATTAAATGTGTGAACCGCCATACCCATCTATATACTCAAAATAATGTAGGCAGCACATGGTAAAACTGCAGAGGAATATAAGATAGGGAGTGAATGACAAACTCCCTGTCCTGCCTCTTGTCTGTTTCCATGATCAATCAACTTTAATCACACAGGTTTTGGTACTGCAGGTGACCACATAATCTTCAGCGAACCACACATGTCGTAGTGATTTTTTTCATTTAAAAAATATTTAGGGTAAATAGGCATATTTCATCTCCTCAAAATATTCTGTCTGTTATATATTTTGGTTAGTCTTTGAATGATGCTATTTGTAGCTTTGTGCACCGTATTCTGATTCCTGCTATAGATCTTGATGTCTTTTCTTTATTCTACATATTCTATAATTTTTATATAATTATATATAATTAGTATAGGAGTACATTATCCTCCTATGGCTCCATTTACAATTGCCTATTTCATTCTATATTATTGAACTTGCCATTTACATTTAATCCATGATCATAATTATATCTTACATGCTTTGCTCATGCATTCTAAAAGTTTAAGAGAAACAAATGATAAATCCTTATACCAATAGAATTTTGTTCACTGGGGAGTCAAAACTGTTCTGAGATTATAAATCTTTGCCCTGGGCCCCAAAGCACAAGCCTACCCTCCCTGTGATGTCATTAATTCAGTATCTGGGGAATCAGCCCAAGCATCTCCAGCTCAAATTAGTTCATGCTTGAACATAATTACTGCAAAAGAAAATACTTCAGAGTCAGTTCGGCACTTCAAAAACTATCTTTATGCACATGAAAAAGCATTTTTGTTGTTTTACAAAGTAAAACTTACATTTTTATCCTAGGATCTAGTCTAACACATTTCATAATTTCCTAATAATTTCTATTTTTGATCCACGAGTTATTTGTCAGGTGACTTTAACATATTAAGGGTTTCTCAAATATAAGAAGATATTTTGAAAATTGTATTTACTTATATAATGGTCTAAGGGTAAGCTTAGTATGATTCCTACTTTCAAAAATTCATTGACATTAAAGAATACATTGTATATCTCAACAGTTGTAAATAGACTGAGGTTGCCCCATGTTTAAGATATCTACTTTGCTATTACTGCATTTACTGTTTTATTAACATCTCACTTTAAACTGATTCAAGTCTACATAATTCAAGTCTAAGAGATAGGAACTCTCCAAATACTACTTGTAATTGTTTATTTTCATCTTAAATTTATTAATTGTGACCATATGCGTGTGGACAAATATTTGGTGTAGTATTTTATATGGGTATAACATTCAAGTATGTAACAATTTCTAATTAGTATTTTTCATTATTTCCAAGTGACCTTCTAAATTAACACTTTTATCTTGCATCTAGTTTTAAATGAGTGTCATTGTCTCAGTTTTGTATGGTTGCTGATATCGAAGGTTCCCATCACACATGTGCTATCTAGCTCTACCACAGCTCTGAGTCATTTAGTGTTCTTTCTGTTCTTCAGACTGGATAATTTCTGTTCACCTCTCTTAAACCAGACAACACCTAATGTCAGTTCCAACTCCTGCTGAGGACTTGTAGTAAGTTTTTTATTTCAATTATTGTGTTTTCAGTTGAACTTTTGGTTCTTTGAAGAATTTGAATATTTAAGTGATATTCTGTATTTAAGAAACCACTGATTCTATGCTTTCCTTTAAGTTTTTGATTGTGATTTATGTATGAACTTCTTTGTATCACCTCTGTGAACTAAGTCTCGTTTTCATCCAAGGATTAGAACTAGGATACATTTTTGGTGTTTAATTGACCTATTGGGAAGCATTTAATTATGTGATGGCACCAATCAGTTGAATTAGGAGATTGACTTTTTTTTTAACAGTCTTTAACTATTAATATCAGGATAATGAGCTATGTTCATAAAACAGGATAATTTGAAAACTTAAACCAAACAACGAGAAAATAATTCAAAGTACAACTTAGCTTCAAATGCAAGAACTATGGTTGTAAAATACTTAGGAAAACATACTGAGAAAGGAGCTGGAGAGATTGCTCAGTGGTTACAAATGCTTACTACTATTGCAGAGGATCTAAGTACATATATCAGGTAGGTCATAATCATCTTTAATTCTAGTTCCAGGAGATCCTGTACCCTATGGCCTCCATAAATATCTTCATACATATAATGTGCAAAAGTTCATGCAATCACACACACACATACATATAAAAATAGAAAAAGAAAATCTTTAAAAAGTTAAAACCTCTAGAATAAATAATAAGGTTAAGGAATGCTTGTTTAGATATATATCAAGTATAAATAGTGAACAATACAATTGAAAAATTGCACTTTCAAAGACTACCAAAAATTTAAGGCTCTCTGTTCCTCTCTGCTCCAGGGACAACCGTATCTTCTCATGCCGTACCAGCCTCATACCTTAGACATGTTGGTGAAGGTTAGAATGAACAGATTTGGCCATATTGACAATTTGGTTACCAGGGCTGCCAGCTCATCTAGGAAAGTGGTCATTGTTCCTCTCAATGACCCCTTCATTGACCTCAACTACATGATCTACATGTTCCAGTTTGATTCTACCCATGGCAAATTCAATGGCAGAGTCAAAGCTGAGAATGGGAAGTTTGCCATCAACAGGAAGGCCATCCCCATCTTCCAGGAGCGAGATCTCATTAACATCAAATGGGGTGATGTTGATGCTGAGCATATTATGGAGTCTACTGGAGTCTTCACCAACATGGAGAATGCCAGGCACAACTTGAAGGGTGGGCCCAAAGGGTTATTATCTCTGCTCCTTCTGCTGATGCCCTTGTGTTCGTGATCGGTGTGAACCACAAGAAATATGACAACTACTCATTCAAGACTGTCAGCAATGCTTCCTGCATCACCAACTGCTTAGCTCCCTGACCAAGGTAATCTATGATAACTTTGGCATTATGGAAAGACTCATGACCACGGTCCATGAAGTGGACCAGACTATGGGAAGCTCTGACATGATGGCAATGGGGTTGCCCAGAACATCGTCTTTGCATCCACTGGTGCTGCCAAAGCTGTCGGCAAGGTCACCTCAGAGCTGAATGGGAAGCTCACTGGCATAGCATTCCATGTACCTACTCCCAATATTTCCATCCTGGCCCTAACATGCATCTGTAGAAGGCTTTCAAGTTTGATGACATAAATTAGGTGGTGAAGCAGGCATCTGAAGGCCCACTAAAGGGCAGCCTGGGCTACAATGACAACAAGGTTGTCTTCTGCAACTTCAATAGTGATACCCACTCTTCTACCTTTGATGCTTGGGCTGGCATTGTTCTCAATGACAACTTTGGAAAACTCAGTCATGATATGGCAATGGATATTGCTACAGCAACAAAGTGGTAGAACTCATGGTCTAAATGGCCTCCAACGAGTAAGAAGCCCTGGATCACCTGCCCTAGCAAAGACATGAGAACAAGAGAGAGACCCCTGGCTGCTTTGGAGTCCCTGTCCCAACTCAGCCTCCAAACACTGAGAATTTCCATCACAGTTTCTATCCCAGACCCCTAGAATAAAAGGAGACCTACTTTCCTGGATACCATCAATAAACACACACACACACACACACACACACACACACACAATTTAAATATATGTGTCATAGTTTTAGAGGAAATATTTGTAAACCAAATTTTTGGTAAATTACTTATATCCAGACTATGTAATTGATCTTATAGCTTAATAAGACAACAGATGGCCTCCTTTAAATATAATAACTGCACATAGGCATTTCACTGTAGAAAATGTGAAGCTGAAAACTGAAAATTGGACAGTATCATTATTAGTCAGGGAAATACAGATCATCATTCCATTCTTTTATCTATTGGAACAGCTACAATAATGACAGAAAACAAAATGTTTCCCAAACTATGAGAAGTGGGACCCCAGAGGCCCTTACACAATACATGCTTCTATCATTGTTTTTGATTGCCAACCAGAACTAGATGGTGAAATTCTGTGGCTACATACTTTGGTTGCAGGGCATTGAAGACTTAACCTGAAAGTAATCTGTCAGCCTTCTGTTTGCCTACTAACTTTCATAGTTCAAGAATGTGCTCTGTATACTGCTAAGAGAGAAAAGCCATCAGTGTTCTTGCCCAGCTGTGGATTCTTCATGTGATAATAACCAATTAGTTAGCAAAATGTGCTCATTGGTACAGTAAAGGTATGACTGTTATGGAGGCTACCAAAAACTTTCTGCTCGGTTTGCAGTGACTGCACTATCATGCCTACTACTGTACAGACTACTGTACAGTTTGTCAAAAGCCCATGGCTGGAGAAGCCATGTGAGCTATGGGTGAACCTACTATTGTGTTTTGCTGAATAGGCATGTCCTCACACTGCCTACTTAACATTTATGTTTATACTTATAGTGCTGCTTGTAGCCTTGGTCAGGGAAGCTTCTTTTTTGCAGTGAGTGATAACTAGAGCTGAGACTAACAAAGGATCAAACTGATGAGCCTAAGTGATTACTGAGTGCTCAAATATAAATGGAACATCTATTACCACCCCCTTCAAAGCTCAAAGAACACCACAGAAAGGGAGGAATATAAAGGCCAGAAGGTAAGAAAGTGTGCTACAAAGCTGTGTCTTCTGGACATGACATAACTATTGCACTCACAAACTACAGCAGTGTTGATTACCTGAATAAGACCTGCACAATACTGGGCCCATCAACATTGCATCATGAATGAAGGAGAAGTTACGAGGCTGCTTCCACTCCAGAGGAGCTATAGACAGTTCATAGTTATTGAGAGAAGTAGAACTTTATTCTTAGTGGTGTAATCATGGTCTTTAGTTGACTAATACCTTTGGTCAAGTAAGTAAACAGCATTCATATTCATACAACCAACCCTAACTATTATGAATCACCAACCAACAAACAAAATCTATGAAATAGGAAGGGCACTTACTAGAAAGGAGACGAGTTTATCAGGAGAGGGTAGGAATTAAGGGAGGATATGGGGTGTGTGGTATATGCTCACAGTCAAACACATACAACATTTGAAATAATAAAAAGAATAAGAGAAACTGCAATCCTCATTCATCAATAACAGGTATGTGAGCTGCCACTTAGGAAACAATCATGCAGCATGAATATTGTTTGTTAGCTGCAGAAGTAGCCCTGTCCTAATTTCCCATCTTGTATGCACTTTTGTCCCTTGTCATTAGACTTCTGCACTTTTCAATTTCAAGTCTTCCAGTGTTTTCCATCACTCTGGAGCTAATGAACAAACTTTAGACAGTGTTTCACAAAGAAATGGAAAATCTGACCTCTGGCATTGAAGACATACCATAAGTGAGAACTGTATTTTGTATGTGAAGTCACTGACCTTCTGGTGGTATTGGCTCATTCTGCAGATTTTTTATGTCAGTATTGAAGTATACTTCTAACCTTGAGCCTTTGCAGGTCTGGATCTTCCCACTTAAAAGACTTCTTTAAACTTGGTGACATACTTCTTTGTCTGGTTTACTGACTCATCATCTGGTCCTTCTGGAGAAATCCAACAGTATTGCGTGTGTTCCTCCTGACTGTAGCCATTGTAGTTTTCTCTCTTATTGTTGCTTTAACATTTACTTTGTTTATGTAATTTATATTTTACTTCTATCTGTCAACATTTAATTGAGAGAAGGTACCATAAGTGCTTTCCATTTTTATTGTGTTCACAATACTTAGATGAGGTTACCACATGACCGAGTCAGTAGTTGTGGCATACATGGATCGCTTTAGCACAGTCCCATACCTCATTTGGGATGGCTATAACCTGTTAGGAGCCGCGTCCGCCATCGGAAGATGGCGCCGGTTTCCTGCTTCCTGGTTCTTCTTGCGAGCCTTGCTTGAATGTGCGCCTGCGCAAGGCGCAAAAATCAGTATGCTAATTTGGCAACATCATAAGAGCCAATGAGTGTGCGGCACATCTCCTAAAGCGCTATATAAGCCACTAGCTTTTGGGGCTTGGGGTCCCTCGCCTCACTACCATCTAAGAGAGCTGTAACACTAAAAGAGCTGTAATAAAAATGCTGCCAGAAGAATCCTGAGCGTGGTGTTCTCCTTTTCGGCGAGGCGGCGCCCCGCAATAACCCAAGACAAACTACAATGGTCAGTGTTTACAATCTTCAAACTACTGTCTGTTACATGAATTCGGTGATTTAGAGTGTACTTTTAAAACATTGGCTTTCAACATATAGCCCATTGACAAATTTTACCCAAATATTATGGTTTGGGTATTTACATACTTCAAGTGTGGGATAAGCCCTTGATATTCTACATGATTAATATGAGTGTATACATTAGTCAGAATATATCTGTGTACTTACACATATGTATAAATGTTTATCAATTTACATATGCTGATTATCCTTGTATCCTTAGGATAAATCCCACTTGACTTGACATGTGATCTTCAGAGGTACAATTGGGTTCTGTTTGCTAGTATTTGTTAAGAAGTACTGTGTCTGTGTTGTCAGGTATGTTTGTAGTTTTCTTCAGTTACTGTTATTTTGAATCTCGTTTTGGAATCAGGGTAATTCCGACTTTATAGAATGAGTTTGAGAGTACCCTCTTTTTCTGAGGTTAGAAAGTAATTAGTGTTAATGCATTGCTAAGACCACAAAAAAGTTCTGTAGTAGTCCAACACATGGCATACATCCTAGAAAATGTTCTGTGTGCTCAGGAGAAAAAAATGTATATTTGGCATTTACAGGGAGGAAGGTTCTGTAGCTATGCTAGGCTCCTCTGAACTGTAAAGACTGTGTTTGATGTTTTCTTCCTGATTTTCTCTTTGGTCTGAGTTCTCTACACTCTGGTAGCAGTGGGGTGTTGAAGTCCCACTATGACTACACTATTAGATCTAATAACGTTTCTTTTGTAATACAGTATCTGTCACTGAATGCCTGCATTTTTATATTTTTTTCCTTGAGTTTATCCCTTTATCATCATTCAGTCACTTTCTTTTCCCAGTTTTACAGTGTTTGATTTAAGGTCTGGTTTATCTGGTGTAAGTATAGCTATGTCCATTCATTTTTGGTTTCGTTCTTACATATCTGTATTTCATCTCCTTTGATTCTGTATGTGTGCTTTTACCAATGAGAAGTTTTATTGGTGTGGGGTAGAGGAGTTGATATGTCATTGTTTTTTTTAAAGTTACTTTTAAATACACTTTAAAATAAATATTTTATAAGAAATATTTGTTTGGGGGGTATGTGTGACATGCTGCATTAAGGTCATAGTACAACTTGAAAAAACGTATTATTTTCCTTTCAGTATGTGAGTCCTTGAGATCAAATCTGGTCTTGGGAGCAAGGGACTTTGGCTGCTGAGCCATCTCAATGGCCCTCATTAATTTGTCTTCAATTCAGTTACATTATGTCAGTGTAAATATTCTAATGAGAAAAATGAATACATTTGTATTCAGGGTTATATTTACCTTGAAAGACTTTACCTGTTGTTTTATATGTTATTCACTATTGGTTTTGTAGAACCTGTTTCTCCCTATCGCTTCTCTTTAAAGTATTGAATTTTTGGTCTTTTGTAAAATCCTACTTTCATTGGGTTTTATATATTTTGATTTTTGATTTTACAATTGATCTTGTCTTCCTTTGCTTCTCAAAGCAAAGTGACTTTACCCATTGCTCTGTGTGTCTGGTCTGATGATGATGAATTCCTTGTTTCTGCTTAGTTCAAAGATGGCTTGTTTCTCCTTCATGTCTGAAGGATAGCTGTTCTTGGTGTAATGTGCTTGGAGGGGAATTTGATTCTTGAAGGAGTTTAAACAGGGCATCACCCTCTCTCCTGTGTCTGTGAAGTTTCTGCTGGAAAGTCTTTCATTAACCCAGACTGGCTCTCTTGGACATGATTTGCCCTTTTTTTCTTGGTGTGTTACAATTTTCTTTTCTTGGGCTTTGACAGCTTTGTTATAATGGGCCAGAAGTGGGAGCTATTTACTCCTTTGAGACTCCTGGATCTGAAAGTATGTATCTTTCCCAATAATGGTAAGTTTTCAGCCAGGCTTTCTTTCCCTTTCTTCACTTTGTGGTCCCATAGGTCTTGGGACCTGATATCATTCTTTTTCCATTATTATTATTTTTAATCTGCAATTTACTAAAAATAACATGTATCCAAGATGAGAAAATCTTTCTTCTGCTTAATATAGTCTGTTATCAGGATTCTTTATATATATTATATTCAATCAGTTCTTCGGATCCAAGGTTTCTTTTTATTATTATAATAGTCTTCTAAGAGTCCCATTTAGATTGGGATTTGTTACAATAATTTTGCTGAATTTTCTCTCAACGTTCTTTTCCACCTTGTCTTTTTAATGTATCATTTTTATTTTTCATTTATGCATATATGTTTGTGTATGATATGCACACATGAATGCAGGTGCCCATGGAGCCTAGAAGAGGTTCTTAGATCCACAGGAGACAGAATTATATGTGATCGTGAGCCATGAGATGTGAGTGTTAGGAGCTGAACTTGGGTCCTCTGGAAAAGCAGACAGTATTCTTAACTACTGAGCCACCTAGTCAGCCACCCTCCAATTTCGTTATGTTTATTTAAAAACATTCATTTGGAGTCTTTTACAGGTTTTTCTTTTCTTTTTTCTTTTCTTTTCTTTCTTTCTTTCTTTCTTTCTTTCTTTCTTTCTTTCTTTCTTTTTTTACTGGAATGTGAGTTTATGGGATGGGGGTGTTACTAGAAAGGTATGGAGTTCTTTCAGAGGCATCAATTACATGTTTCTATGTCCCTGGGTTGACATTGTTAGCTTTATCCATTTGTAAACATGGCTTTTGCAGTAAAGGACTTTCTTTTGCAGATATGTCTGTCTTATTGTCTGTATCCCCCATGGAATAGAAAGTGTGGTTCCATTTGACTTTAGTAGTGTATTCTCTATGAAGTTTCTTCTGCATTGATTGATAGATTTAGGCTGGGTGTGTGGAGGTAGAGGCATAGAGCCCATCATTCTCTACTGGCTAATTAGGTGTGGTGGAGGCAATATGCAGGTAATCGTAGGTGTAGGGACATTGATACATGACTACTCAGTTGTCACAAGTGTTTATGTAATTATGTTCACAGGAGTAAGAGGCTACCTTATAGTATCTCTGAGGTATGTAGTCTCGGCAAGTGCTGGCAGGTCAGGGTAGGCATACTGTAGAATGAACTTACTGATTTTTAAGGATTGTTCAGAGTCTAGTTACTCCATAGCGTAATTGTGACATGCATCTAATGTCAGGAACTGGAACAGTATTGTGCTTGCTTGCCAGTAGTTAAGGGCACATGGGTGGCTTTGGAGTGACATACAACGTACTGCAGGTAGAGTGGGAGTGGTGTTAATCTTAAATGGGCCCATGCTGCTGATGCCTAGTTATTGGTGTGTTTATTATGACCTGGGATATGCCTCTGAAACCAGGGAAGCTTATACACTCCTCATCTTGCCGTAAAACCTGTAAAGATCAGCTAAGAAGAAATGGTCCATGTGTTCTCAATATCCTTGGGGGGATGCTGGTCCCCCAGTCAAATTGGTTGGAGCAAGTCTCAGCTGGAGGAATGGAGTAGCTAGTGTAAACTACTCTGTTCCCCTCTTTATATGCCATCTTTACTCTCCAGGGTTTTTTTTTATGCCTTATCTGTATTCTGGTATTTTTTCTTGAATATTTTATACAAATATTAGCCATTCAGTCTTTGTCTTGGGTTCTTTGTGGGAAAAAAGTGGGTCTTAGATCAGTAAGCCTTCTTACAGGAAAATTGTTCACTGACCCTGATATTTTAATGTTTCAAGTAACATTAAGCACAATGTATCTGAATGCATGCATAAAATTGTGTGCACCCTTGAGTGTCTGTGTACCATTCTCCACCGATTTTCCAAATCATTGACCTGTGTTCCAAGATGAGGAATTAAAATATAGGTAGCTAATTTAATTTCCAAACTTTTAAGATTTACACAACTAATATTTTCCAAAGAACATATTAAAGCTGGTGCAATGTTCTGAATTACTTAACATGTATTATATTATTGTGGATTTTCTTATGACAATGTTCTTTAAAAGTCTATGGACTTTTCTTATTTTGTTTTAGTTGTATCTATGTCTTTTTTCATTCTTTGGGTTTTTTATTGGTTATTTTATTTATTTACACTTTTAATGTTATCCCCCTTCCCAGTTTCCATCAACTCCCTATCCCATCCCCTCTCTCCCTGCTTCTATGAGGATGCTCTCCAACCCACCCACTCCTGTCTCACTGCCCCATCATTCCCCTGCTCTGGGGCATTGACTCTTCTCAGGACCAAAGGTCTCCTCTCCCATTGATGCCTGATAAGGTAATCCTCTGCTACATATGCAGCTGGAGCCATGGGTCCCTACTTTGCTGCTCTTCCAGTTATTTGCAGTTTTTAAGATTTATTACTAGTGTAAGGGGCATGTGCATGCCATGTTACATGTGTGGAAATCAGAGGAGAACTCTATAAAGTTGATTCTCTCAATCTCTATGTAGGTTCTGGCAATTGAACATCAGGCTTGAAGGTGTGTACTTTTGCCCAATGAGCCTTCTCTCCAGTTACACTTCATCAGTTTTTTCTTGTTCTTCATTCCATGACTATTGAGCTGGCTAGACATTGTAGAAAGTCGAAGGTTAAAGCCAAAGTAGGAAGCCACTGACTGGTAGTCTGTCTCATCCTGAGTGGCCTCTTCATAACAGAACTTCTTTACCTTAGTTGTCTGATGTTGAACATTTCCTTAACTTCTCAGATAAATGAAAATCTTGCTAAGCTGCTACACCTCAGCTTTCTTTAATCTACAATGAGATTTAGCAAAATTTCTAGTGGCTTTACTTTATTATTATTATTATTATTTTTAGTGGTTGTCAAAGATAGAAGATGAGGCTTCGCATCCAGTTGACACTCAATATCAGTTCTCTACTTTTGAATTCCTGGTTCTAAGAGGGTGTGGTCATATAGAAACATTCTTTCAGAACTCTGTTGAAGAAACCCTATGCTATTGTTTTGGAAGGGGATAAAAGAATCAATTATTTGATGTTCCTATAGGTCACTTATTCCTGAAATGGGAGCCATGATAGCAAACAGACCATAGTGTCATGGAAGTGTCAGGGGAATCCAGTAACACTGTGATTCTGAAGTCAGACCAGCTCACATCTGCATAAGCCTTTCAGTTGCTTTGGATTGTGAATACTGACCAAATGCAAAGATGATTCTCTTTCAAAACATGGTCGAAATTTATTCCTTGAAAAAAGCAATCTAGTGGGTATTTGAGAACACCCAGGGTATTCATCACCTGAAGCAAAAATGTGCAAGATTCAGATTCTGTTCCAGTTTTAGCTCTATGATTTTCAGAAATCTTCCAATTTATGTATGTGTCACCAGAATTTTTTTTAAAAAGGGGTTTGAGATATTAGGATATTAATTTTAATTAATACTAATTTTTATTTATTATTTTAATCTAATATTAATTTTTTCCTGTTAATGGGTAGTAAGTTTGCAGGAAAGATATTATATTAACTGTCTATAATCTGTCCTGGATTGGTTTTGAATGGTGGCATCAACAGAAGGTCACTTATCCAGCCATTTGGGGTAGGTTCAGTAGAAAAGTGACTCTGTGACTTTGGGTAATATTCTCGAGTCATGATTGTTACCTGAAGTGAAAATTTCCTGTTATGTCATGTGATAAAGACTCATGTGATGTTTTGCTGAAGCAAGACCCGTGAGAGGACATACAATGTTTGGAGAGAGTATAGGACCCAATAGATAGGGTTGAGGGTGCTTACATGAACAATGCTTTGTTCGTCTTGAGTCTTTTCTGATCTTCACTTTGTTGAGAGAGGTATGGCAGGGAAAATTTCCTGGCTTTGTACTGGTTCTGAGTCGTGCTGATTGGGTGGAGACCTGATTGTTTCTTCTGGATTGTGCCATCACTGCTGATTCATGTTTGGTGACCTGGACTGCTGGTATCCTGACAATGGAGATTGAAATCACCCCAAAGAACTACTTCTAAATGGCTCCACATTCCCTTGTCCTATTTACTATATTTTTTCTTCCCTATCTTTGGACTGTAGACCAGAAATGGGGAGGTCAAAGCGTTTGAGAACTCTTATTAAACTAGGTGTTGCCTACAGTCACCTTTTGTGAATAGTCTCCCTTGCACTGAAAAATTTGCAAGTCTTAGATTTACAATAAAAAAAAACGAAATCTTTTTCCTGTTAACAAAGATAAAGATCTTACTGTGACTTTCCTTTCCTTTCCTTTCCTTTCCTTTCCTTTCCTTTCCTTTCCT
>NW_021604719.1:12313559-12341551 GCF_004785775.1 Grammomys surdaster | reverse complement strand
CTTTCCTTTCCTTTCCTTTCCTTTCCTTTCCTTTCCTTTCCTTTCCTTTCCTTTCCTTTCCTTTCCTTTCCTTTCCTTTCCTTTCCGTTCCGTTCCGTTCCTTTCCTTTCCTTTCCTTTCCTTTCCTTTCCTTTCCTTTCCTTTCCTTTCCTTTCCTTTCCTTTCCTTCCTTCCTTTCTTTTCCTTTCCTTTCTTTTCTGTTTGAACAAAAGAGCAGTCAGAACTTATCAATGTGTTTTATTCCCATGAAGAGTGGAGTGGCATGCATTGTATGGTGAAGATAAAGGCGTTTATGGTTGTCAAATAAGGGGACTCTCAAGGGAAACTTTCTAAATTTTCTAATCTCTGTTTTCTTACTTGTAAAATGGATATTGTGTATCATTATTATAAGAAACAATATAATAATAAGTAGTCTAATTTTCTGTAGGTAGGTAGGCACATGGTCACTAATCCTTTAAGTGTAAGCTAACTGTTATTAAGGTTAAAAACACAAGAGGAAAATAAAATGAAGGAAAAGAAAAGGTAAAGCTGCTTTTGGCCTACCATAAATGTCTACACTTGGCAACAACATTGTGTGTAGCACAATACCTTTGAATATTTACATATTAAAGACTATGGGACTGAGGGTGGAAAGATGGCTCATTTAATAAATGTAATGCTCAGAAAGATAGGAGCTGAACTAGGATTTCCAACACTCACATAAGGCAAAATGTCATGATGAGCAGAAAGTGTGTTTGTAGCCCCAGAGCTCTGTAATTGAGGTAGGCAGATCCCTAGAGGTAGTTGGCCAACCAGTCTAACCAACTGATGAGTTCCAGATTAAGTCAGAGACCCTGTTTCCAACGATGGAGAGCAATTGAGGAACAGGTGTTGACATGTGGCCTCTGTGTACCTACAGCTCACAGGCACACACAATCATTATCATAAATACTCATGTGTGTATGCCGTACAAGTATGATGAACAGTTATCTTTAAAGCATTCCTGATCAGTTCTCTGTTCTAATAAATGATGGGACTACGTTCAGAAGTCATGCTGGTCAAGAGTAGAGTAAAACCAAGGTGGTATTAGTGCTATTTTCAGATGAATGTGGGGCCTATTCTAAAGCTATCTAAGAATCCTTGTGTAGTTTAAAGATCTAGTTCATTCTTTGGGCACAGACGGCAACAATAAAAAGAATGTTTAACTTTTGCATAGTTGCAGAATAAAAGTTTACATATCCCGAAGAAGTCCTATGATAATTTCAGAAGTGGTTGCTGGAAATAAGATAACTGAGTAGCTTTAGGCAGAAAATTTAAAATAGCCACCATCTTTTAGTGCATTAGTGGTGATGTAAAGAAATGCAAATATGTATAGTAATTCCATAGATAATGCATGTTCATGACTGTTTATAGTTTGTATACAGTTAGTAAATTTTTGTATAAGAGAAACCTTTGTCTTTTACAATTTTTATCATTAGAACACTAAGATTATGATGATTTTAAAAACTTTCACATTCAAGCTTACTGGAAAAAAATAACTGAATTTTAAAAAAGATCATTTCCACTTTGTATGATGAATTATTTCTAAATTTCATGGGGCTTTAGCCAAAGTTTCCATCCTATTTTCTGTTCTTATTGATAACATAGAAGTGTTATATTCTTCTCCATAACATATCAGAATTAAGCTATTAAACCACAACACCAATAAAACACTGGCTCTTCATTGAAATCAAAAAGTATCCGTGTCAATGTCTGAGTGAGGTTTGTAAAAATGTCATTACTCCTGACTTGTGTTATTTCCATACAATTTCACTGAAGGAAGTGGATAAGATTTATTCACCTAAATGTTACTCAGAGAAGATAGCGGGCACTGTCAAAATAGTGCTTGAAAACACATACTGCAAAATATCTATGAATCTATTTTTTAACCGAGATAAAATAAGACAGATACACATAATGAAAGCTGGATATGTAAATTATCATTAACAATCTCATTTATTTTTGTAAGAAACCACCACAGTCTGGCATCACCCTGAATTGAGAAGACTGTTTAGGAGAATTGTCAAGGTGCAGGCTCCTGGCTGGGGTGGGGGGTTTGGGGGAGGAGGGGACAGTTATGAGCTCACATCGTTTTATCTATGTGCAGTCTCTTTTTTGGATTACAAATCACTGAAGACAGACCTAGTCATCTGTACAGTGTTTGAGGAAGACGTTTCCTCTCTTCTGTTTCCTATTTACAATTCCACTGGGTTCATAAAATGGTCAGATGCTACGGAGCCATGAACAAACTACAGAGCTTTTAATAGAGCCGTTCATCGGCTCCCTCGAAGGTTAGTGCTCTCTCTCCAGGGAGGGCTCTCAGATAATAAGAGGAAAATAAATGCCAGTTGAGCACCTGTAATCAAATTACTCTTAATTCCCTCAACTCTTGTCAGATACTGAGCCTCTCATATTGTCTCATAGGTGAGCATTTTACAGACGCCCGTGGTGTAAAGCAGTTGGTTTACCTTCTCACTTCCGTCTTGTTTTCCAGCCACCATCCATCACGACTGGGTAAATCCTGTCAGACAGAAAGTCCCAGCCGTTGGAACAGTCAGACATGGTGCCAGCCTCGTCTACATTGCACCTGTCATTTCCCAGCATTAAGCATGCGAGGAAGGAAGCCAGAAGAGCGTTAGTGGAATGGATGCGGGCAATGTGCCCAGCGTGTCAGCAGGGTGGCCTCCACTGTGGTCTAGCAGGATGTGACTACTCCCGAGAAAGCGTCACAGCCTCCACTTTGCAAAGAAGGACTGATCTATGTAAAAGCCTTTCAGCCTCAGACTCAGAGCAAGCCGTAATTTAGTTCAGACTCCACCTGTCACATGTAACAAAACAAGAACAGTACAAAACACCAAGCTTCAGAATCTTTCAGCTGGACGATAACTCATTCTGCTGGGAAGGCTGCAGAGGGAATTAGTGAACGGCTTCAACTGTTCCTTTTCATTTATAGCACATCACTTGGGAGCTGAGATGGATGCAGGATTCAGCCACAGACATGCTTGGGATTTCACTGATTTTATTGTATTGGTTGAAACTTAACTTATGCTTATGGTTTTTAACTTTGACTTTTGCTGAACATACACCAGGCATAACATGAGGAAAATAATGGGCTTGTACAATTACTGAGGCATGCAAGACAGTGAAGATATTGTAATTTTTTTTTATTACAAGTGAAATGACTTTCACCTTAGAAAACCTTATGAGCCAAGGGCTACAGGTAAGCATTCAACCTTAAAAATGATGCTGTTTCGATGGAAATAATTTTTATGGTTTAGTCTAAAGCTACCTATAATTGGTTATGGCATAATGAACAGTAGACTTAGAAATGCTTACCTCACTGGTTAGGCCAATAGGTTAAAAACATCCCTATAAGGCATAAATAGGGATGCTTCCTATTTTTGTCTGGTCAGCTATCTAAACTTACCACCTCATTATCTTAATGAGTAAAGGTCAGTTACGGTATTAAATTGCATATTAAAGTATGAGTGAAGTTACTAAACAGCTACTATCTCTTTGCTTGTTGTGCCTATGGCTTCATATTTTTTAAGTTTTTGCCAACGCTGAGAAGCATAGACAGAAGGGCAGATAGGCAGATAGACTATTCATTCTCAATCACGAGAGACACACACATTTTCCTATACTTCCATTCATGCTCTTGCAAACATTGTGATGTTAATATGTTGCTTATTTTCCCTGTGGCCTCCTGGTAATTCTTTGGCAGGTCACGTAAGGCAATTCTGTCTCTGGTGTCCTCAGTGTGTCTCACATGGTTTGTTTCACTATATTTTGCTGAAATGTGCATGTCTCATTCCAAGGCATTCTTGACCTCTGTTTTATTCCTCACGTTTAAAACTTGAGGCGTTGTCATTTCATTGTAGAGAAAGGTGTTAATACTTCTGACATACTAAAAACTCCAGAGCAGCTCTTGAAAGACAAATAACCCTTTTCTGTATCTCCGATCCAGTATGTTTTGTGACTTTTACTACCTGTAAGCTATACGGTTAGTATGAATATTTTTCACCTTCTGTGAAACATACAAGTGATTATTTCTCTAACCATTGCTTCTTCCCTTTTGACATTATTATGTGCATGTGATTTCTGGATCTGAGCTACTCATCTGAGAATCTTGAGAAGAATGAGCCTAAGGAAACTCAAAATCCAAGGAAATTAAAAAGACACAAGAGGAGGTATCTTTGAGAATTCCTCATCCTACCAGCTCTCGAATTAGCCTACTCCCTGTATCATGTGGATAATGAAAGTATTCAATGTTCAATCGCTGTATGCTGTATTTGCTGTTATATACAGGCACAATATATCCACTCACATACCTCCCTTAATGACACTTAGGTTTCAAATTGTAATGAAGGTCATGCTTAAATGTTAAACTTGAAAGAATACATGTTTTTAATTTTGAACATTTGGTAGCGATATAAGAACTGATACCACTTGCTTGCCATAAACCTATTCTTCCTATACTGTATAAATGGTAAATAATAAGATACATTACATTTATTATAGTATCTATGTTTTTCTGGTTCCAGATACACAAGTAGTACTTTCTATATGCTCTAAGTTCCTGTTCTCTTATAGAGTTGTGGATCCAGGTCTGCTGTTCCTTACCTAGTAGAAATGGGATGCTGAAAGCAAAGCTCCCCTTGATGGGCTGTTTCTACATCCAATGGAACAGATTCCATGTTTATTTTACACTCAGCGTGTCTACTTAACTGACCTTGCACTACTATACCATGCACCACTATACCAATGTGATTTTCTTATCATCTTAAGACTAACTCAAGGAGATACCCATGCACAAAATCTTATTAAGTAATTCCAAAGACCCTCTGCTATTAAGAGATAATAAGCAAGGGCTGGAGAGATGGTTCAGTAGTTAAGAACACTGGCTGATCTTCCAAAGGTCCTGAGTTCAATTCCCAGCAACCACATGGTGGCTCACAACCATCTGTAATGTGATCTGATGCCCTCTTTTGGCATGCAGGTGTACACACAGATAGAGCACTCATAGACATAAAATAATCCTTTTTTAAAAGAAAAAACTAATAAGAAAAGCAAATAATTCAGGTGTAAACAAGTTTATTCGAATTTATTTTGTAATCATATTAACTTTGTATTCCTTTCCCACGTCCTCACTCCAGACAATACAATGACTCCAGTCTATGATAGGAAAACTAAAAGTTTAAAGAGATGTGTGATGGTATGTGGAAGAAGGAAGTACTTGTGTTGTTGGAAAAATGTTAGGGAACATTTTTCCCCAGCATGTGGAAAAGGACACAGGCATGAAGCTAAGACAGAGAAAGTGATAGAGATGACCAATGAGTCCTGTGGCTGTTGTTGAAAGGATAGCTTAAAGTATACCTGAAAAAGCCTCTAGTCACTACACTGTCAAACAAGGACTGATAGGAAAATGTCAGCTACTCAAATACATTCAAACCTTAATCCTCAGACCTGGAAAAATCTTACATTACCTGACACCTCCCCCCTCCAACAAAAAAAACCCTGCAAATGTAATTAGGATTATTAACTTTCAGATAGAGAGATGATCCTGGATTTTATTTGTAGACTTAACTTTACCACTTGATTCCTTGAAGGAAAGAATTTCTCTGGTCAATGTTAGATAATTTGCGAGTCAGAAGAGCTGAAGGAGGGAGAGCCTAAGTACATGACATACTCAAGACATCGTTCTTAAGCTGTAGATGGTATGCCTCTATAAGATGAATGCTGGAGGGAAAGGCTTCTGGGAGCCAGGTTACCACCTCATTAACTGCTAGCAAAATTCAAGGACCTCATTTCTACCCTGCACAGAATACTTCTGCCAAGAGAAGCTGGGCTCAGCCCAGAGCTGACTGTTCTCTGGGTCCCTCAGCTCTGCTAGTGAAAGCTTTGACTTTGACCTTCTGAAACCTGTGGCACAGAAACCAGTCTGGATACTGTGGCCTCTGACCTGTGCAAAGTCCAGGTAATAAATGTTGTTTTCAGCTACTAAGTTTGTCATAATCTGTTATAGCCTCTACAGAAAGCTAAAACCAATGCAACTGGAAGGAAATTTTTGGCTCTTCTGAACAAAAAAAAAAAAGTCTTTATGTCCTCACAATTATAATCTTAGCCCAAATATATTGCAATATTAGATGAAAATATACTTAATTTTCATTTGAGTATAAAGTAATCATTCTCTGACAGAAAAATATTGAAATGTTATTATATAAAACATAGACATCTAGAATGTTTTATTTGGTTTTGTTGTTCTCTTGATAGGGAAGGAGACATCTTGAGAATAAGAATACTGTCCTAAATTGGAAATGAGTGAAATAGCAGAGGGTGAGTACATTAGAATGCATCTGGAGTGTTGATTTTGTTTCCAGAGACCTAAAGAAATACCTGGGGTTTGAAGTTAACTGGTCTATGGTTAGGGACCTCCCTCCTAGAACACTTTCCAAACAAAGAAGAAAAACAGAGACAAAAGGACAGGTTAAGTGAGATTTTAATAAGACAATGCAAGGTAATACTCTACCCCCTGTGAGAATAGCAAGTCCTGTAGGCATGATGGACTTACGTGTTACTCCAGGCCTTTGTTCATCGTAGTTGTTATTGACATGAGCATGAGAACTGTATCCCCTGTGACTTGAACTCCTGGTGCAACATTTTTGCACTATTATTTTGAGTCAGTTGCTCAGTACAGTGCCTCATCTGTAAGAGGTCTGAAGTAGGCACATGGGCAGAGATATTAACTTTTCCATATTCTCTACTTAGGAATGTCCTATCATAGATGTCTGGCCCTGGCTGGGTAGTAGGACTCATGTGTGGTCCAAAGAATAAGATGTCATTAAGTAGGTGAAGAGGCATGACCACATTTTTTTGTTGTTGTTGATAGTTTACCTGCTGGGATTTTCTGGGTCATGCACTGGGCAGCTAAACATATTTTATTGTCATTGGTTTAACCTTATTGTTCACTAAGTGTTCTGTGTAGCCCAAACCCAAGATGCGTGTTAGAGAGAGGAAAGTACTAACCGTATTCATTGTCTACTTGCTTCCTTTCTAGCTTTGGGTCGCTTGTGAGCTTCAGCTTGCTGCTCTATTTTTAATTTTTCAGTGGACTGACAGAGTGGCAAAGAGCTTGGAATTTTAGCAGTATAGTTCCTAGAGTCTACCCTGTTGAAAATCTGCCTTCCATCTCAATGCCTGAACTGAGCTGACTAACTCAACTGTTGACAAAAGAACTTGCTACAGGGGTGAGTAAGCCCATGAACAGGTCAGAGGCGAGTTAATTAAAAAGGACTCGAAATGCCTCAGCAGGTGAGAGGGAGGAGGCAAAGGTTAGTAAGGAGCGAATGAGCAAGGTCAAAGAAGATGAGATCTTTCACTTGATGGCTTCCGAATGAAGATTTTTAAACACAGAACTCAGGAGTGCCAAGGGAAATGGGAGAGATTTAGATTTATAACCCAAAGCCAAAATGAAATAAAGGAAATAGTTGGGAAGAAAAAAAATCAAGCTATGTCAGGTTAGATTAAAACAAAGTATTGTCAGGCAGTGAAGATTACCTGCACCTGAAATCTATGTTTTCATCTCAGACACTCACAAGTGACATGTCACCCTGGTGTGACTGCCCTCACCCACTCAGATTCCAACCCCCCAGGAAAAACTAGATTTTCTTCATAAATTACAAAAGTAATCTGATAAAACTGATGCCTCAGCACAGGGCCTCAGGCACACAAAGACTATTATAGAACAATGTTCCAGGGAACCCAGAGAGCATCTCCTAGGAGTTAACCAAGTCCTTCCAAAAAATAGGCAGGCTCTGCTTGAACGAAGCCTGCTGAATTAAGCTTTCATTGCACAATGTGTTTTGTGTCCTGGCCCACTTGGGTTGTGTTCTAGTTGGTGTTCTGTAGTAATGATGAAGCACTTACCCAAATGAATGTGGAGGGGAACGTGGAGGTTTATTTCACAGCCCATCTTTGAGGCAAGTCAGAGCAGGAATGTGGTAACAGCGGCTGCAGCATAACCACAGAGGAGCACTGCTTACAGGCTTGCTTTCCTCTGACTATGTTTCTTATAGAGCCTAGGTCTATTTGCTAAGGAATGACTCTATCCATAGTTGGCTGGGCACTCCTACATCCAGCGCAGTCAAGAAAATGCTGTATAGACATGCCAACAGGCCACTCTGATGGAGACAATTCTTCAGTTGTGATTTCTTCTCCCCAGATTTGTCTGGGTGTGTGTCACATTGACAAGAACTATGATAATCCGTAATCACTAGTGAACCTATATGAAGAATGATGAAACACTTTTTACAAATAAATCTACAGCAAGTCTATAAGCACATAAGGAAGTATTCTCTAGCTCTGAGATCTGTCACCAAGTGCCTTCTCTGTAGATATACAAGCAAATAGAAAGTGTTCCCTGGGACAAGCTCTCTGGACAGGTCTTTCCTAAATTCTTACCATGAATTGTTGCTATAGCCAAGGGCTCATTTTCTGAAGTGCCTCAGTTACCAATGGAAACCCATTGAAAAGCTTCAGAAGTCATAGGTACTGTATTGTCCCTCAGGAGTGCTCATTTTTCTTCATGTTGTGACCCACATGGAATGAGATAAAGACATCTTTCTTTAAGAAGACCTCATCTGATTGGTCACCAGAACACAAGGCTCCAAATGACTTATACCCTACTGAGAGAGGATGTGTAAATTGTTAATTTGTCAAGCATTCAAAGCTTTGGAAGCTCTGGCACATTCTGAGAGCTAGCCTCCTAATATTTGATATGGCAGCTACTGTCTTACTGCTGTTTTCTCTGAGAACTTTGTTTTTTAAGGTTAAACCATTCTATCTATTCTCTTATGAAATGATGCAGAAATTCTCTCATGTGTCATATTCCAACCTCCTGACCCAGACAGATCCTACATACCCTTCACAAGGATCTAGCCAGAAGAAATCTGAATGATCATCCCCTTCACACAACCTCAGAAACTCCTCAGGTCTAGACAGGTTCCACGTCCAGTTCCCCATCCTAGTCTAGGCACCCTTGCTTTCATGGCTCTCAACCTCAACTTTTATGGCTCTGGTCAAGACATACTCCATTAATATCTGATTTACTGTCCCTTCATGGGCAATATTTCAATCTCTCAGATCCTGCACATCTTGTGCCAAGGTCTAGCAAGATGAGTCAGCCTGATTCTCCCTTAAGCACAGCCTCCATAGCACCCAGAACTACTCCCAAACTCCAAGCTTAGACTAGCTCACACAGGGTACACTCTCAACCTCCTATGTATACCTGACTTTATTCCGCATAAGTCATTTGCAAACTTCAGACTCTACCCACTCCATTCATCCTGTGTTCTACCCTAACCTTCTTCGTCTTATCAGACACAGAACTAACAAAGGAATATCAAATATCCTGATCTTGTTGCAAAAATATAAACAATATGAAATATCAAGGCAATTCCCATGCCCCCAAATTCACCAGCCCTGTAGAAATGTTCACTAGTAATAATTACCTAGACAAACTGCAAGACACAGAATTTAAAAGAACAATTAATAACTTCATGAAAGAATTCAAAGACTTTAAATAAGACACACACAAAAAAGTCTAAATGAACTTAAAGCAAATGAACTTACTTAAAAGAGAATACATGCTTAAGTGCTGGAGAGGTAGTTGGGAGTTCTACCTCCAGATCAGCAAGCAGCAAGAAGAAGGGCTACTGGTCTTGCCTTGAAAGCCTAAGGCCCAGACAGACTTCTTCCACAAGACCACACCTATTCCAACAAGGGTACATGTCCTAATCTTTTCAAATAAAGCCACTCCTTATGAGCACATGGGGACCATTTTCATTTAAATGACCACAGGTGAGGATAAAAGTACAGTAAATGTGTCTGAAAAAGTTATAAGGAATCATATTATTTACCATTATATATATATATATATATATATATATATATATATATATATATATGTATAAAGTCTCCCTTTGAGTTGTTGATCAAGGTTATCCTAGGACTCCCAAAACATTGTAGGCTCTTGCTCTTGTCCCCATATCGGCCATATCGGTTATCCAATACCAAATTGTCATCTCTGAATTCATATGCAGACAAGTAATATTTTATGAAATGAACAGGTTGTATTTACATATTTAAGTATATATAATTTGTACTTATATTTATATTTACATATATAGATAGTGATAATTAAAGAAATAGAAGTTTTACATTTGTGAGAGAGCAAGAGGCAATCATACATGAGCAAGGGAAGGAAGGGAAGAAAGGGACAGAAGGGGGAAATGTGTAATTATGTTAATTTTAAAAATTAAAAATATATTTTTATAAAGAAGTAGAAACTTTAACTTTCCTCTCCCTGGAAAATAAGTTTTCTGTCACTATATTAATTAAGATAGGAATTGATTTCATCTTAGATGTATCTTATACCTTCAAAAAAATTAGAGGTTAGATTGGGATAGGGGAAGAGGGAAACAGGGAGGACTAAGTTCAAAATGAATGAATAATCTCCCTCCCTCCCTCCCTCCCTCCCTCCCTCCCTCCCTCCCTCCCTCCCTCCCTCTTTCTTTCCTTCTTTCTTTCTTTCTTTCTTTCTTTCTTTCTTTCTTTCTTTCTTTCTTTCTCTCTGTTCCAGTTTAGCAGTTTAGTACTGGTATGACAACAACAACAACAAATTTGCTTCTACTGTTTTCATGGAGTTCTATTCTATTGTAGATGGTTTGGGATCGGTAGAAACAACTAAAACAAAATTCAATGAATGTTACTACAGTATTAAGCACAAAACCATCAGATGGGAGAAAAGGCACTATAGCCTCTCCCTTGTATAAAATAGTATAATACACTGGTTCCAGTTAGCAAATTATTTTGTAATTCCTTTTCTAATTAGCTGCTGTGAAGAATTTACTCTTTGAAAATGGCAAGACTGGTGGATGGGGGAGCACCGTTATAAAAGCAGGGAGAGAGGGGATGGGAGAGAGGATTTATGGAGGGAAAACCAAGAAAGGGGATAGCATTTGAAATGTAAAGAAATAAAACAACAAAAACAACAACAGCAGCAGCAAAACTGGAAGGTTGAGGCCCCTTTGGGGCTTATCCTTCCTTCTTTATGTTGTGAAGAGGTTTTCGAAGTCAAGAAACCCAAGACTTTCCCATTTGGAGGATACATCTTTAACTCATATGTCTCAGACAATACTTTGTTACCAGAGGAACTTTTGCTTTCAGATTTAGCCACCTTTACATCCATCATCAGAGCAATTCCCATTGTATGACAAAAATACAAAAATAGGGAGTAAATGCTTGTCTGATATTCATGAGCTACCTTGAATCATACAGTCACATACGTGTGCACATAAATATTCCCCTTAAAATTTCTCCAATTTCTTATTGAACTCACCTCAGCTGATAATAGAATATGGAAGTCTGTCAGTCCAGGCTATTCGTACATTTACAAATGCATTTAAACTTGATCAATTCTGAAATTTGAAGAAATTTTTTAGAGTTTATATTCATTGACTTGATTTATGTCTCTCTTCTGCCTTCTTTTAAAAGTGGGCTCAAGTATTGAAAGGAGAAGCATATCTCATATTCCCTTGTTCTCCAGAGAGAAGGGCTAGTCACTCTCTTGACTCTCAAATAGCAGATGAGAAATAACTCATCTATTTTGGTCCTCTTATTCATAGCGTGATTTCCACTACTAGTATCTGAGGTTCACACGTACTACACTTGTCTCATTAATGACTCAAAATAATATCCTATTAAAAGAAACATGTTAGTTTATTTTCCCATTGCTGTGACAGAAATATCTGACAGAAGCCACCTAAGGAAGGACACATTTATTTTGGCTCACATTTCCAAGACTTCAGTCTATGGTTGCTTAGTCAGTAAATGTGATAAGCTATCCTGGCAATGAGAGAGTGTGGCAGACTGCTCTTTGTTAATTGACACCTTCCCTATTCTAGGCCTTTGTGAAGTATATCATGCTTAAGGATCAAAGAATTACTCTTCACAGCACATGTGATGTTTTGGTGTTTTCTGATCCACATACAACTGCTATAGATCTGTAGCCCAGAAACACTAACCCTACTGTGACCTTCCAAGCGAGATTGTAAATAGGTGGGCTTAAAAGGACACCCAAGCCATGCATGAGAGAGCCTTTATTATTACCTAATCTCATCCTGTGTTCTTGGAGAAATTTCTGTTTTCCCTTAAGCAGCTTGTGATCACTCTATTGAAGTTCACTATACTTAGGGCCTGGAAGAATAATATGGCTGCTGTCAAGGAACTAATTGAATGCATAGGTGTTAATGGCAGGGTTGCAGTATGGTGATGTTCACAAATCAAAATGTAAGTAATAAATATACATCACACACACACACACACATACACACACATGTTTATGTTACAACTAAACTAATATGAATTACACATTTATTTAAAGTAATTACTGACCATAGTCTTTCATAAATATAAGTGAAAATGGAAGTAACATGTGTCCACACCTCAGTGATTGTTCTGATTAATACGTAATTTTGCTACTGATACTTGGCCCTGCACAGATAGAATCTGTGTTCAAATGCAAGTTATTTTCCTTCAGCAGGGATTTAAGTGTTTGCTTTGTAAGACGCAGGTAATATATACTTGTATGCAAATGTCTTTAGGAAACCTATCACTATGTACAATGAATATAACATATGTCCAATAATAAATATGCCTTGTGAGCTGTATTTTCTGACAGTAGCACTTTCCTACCTTTATTATGTGCAAGCATTCATAGACAAAACATAAATTACCAACGTGGCTATGTTCCTAAGAAAACATTATCGACAAACCTAGGAAACTGGATTTGACACAAGCATTATTATATACAGATACTTAAACTGAGTTAGAAAACAATCTTTTCCTAGATTTTGTCCCATTGGAGCAAAAATAGGTTAGAAATGTATGTTTGGATAAAATATATTTTTGATGGGTATTGATGAGGGGGTTGCTGGAGTATTAGTTTAGGGAGGAAGGCCTTCCGGCACAGTGTACAGCACCATCTAACAGGTAACTCACATTTAAAGAGTTCTGAGGGAGAAGCATTGTGATGCTGGCTTCCCTTAAATCTTCAGCTTAAGAAAGTATATCTAATAGCTGCTGCTGCCGTTAGACTCCAGCTTCTTCAGATTTCTTATGTGGACTCAGTCTCAGTAACTCTCTGGGAAACATCTAGGGTTTCAGTGGATTGGAAACCCAATCCAATCTGGGTTGGACTGAATTCATCCAGCCTTCTGGAAGGATAAGGTACTTTACTGGGTCCTCTGTCTTTCCAGTATGCAGATGGCCACATTTGACACTCCCCACTTGATTTGCAAGTCAATAAAACCAATCACCATTTGTAATATATGCACTCTGTTGATCCTGCTCCTTTAGCAAACACTTTTTAATACAATGTCAACTAACAATAATTCTCAGTGGTGAAGGTCAAAATGTATCTTCCCTTTCCTTTCTGTAGGAAACACACCCAGCATAATCTTCCATACACAAGACGCAGTTGAATTCTTTTTCAAAACTTAGTAAACTTTCTTGTACTCTGTACAGATGAAAACACATATTTATTCTTATTGACAAAGGTCTGTGGTCAAGGGCAAACCTGAGACTTATTGATCACCATACAACAAAGAGGCAACACACTCCTATGGACAACTTTCACATTTGGAAACTGCCCAGAGTCCAAACACAATATGCTATAGTTGATTCTTTTCTAGACTCAATTATCTTCAGGTGTGGACTTTGTAGATACTTTGAGATAGTTAGCACTTAAGACCTTTTTAGAATATTGTCATTTACTATTTCTTTTATACTCCCATTTGGTAAATTCTTGATAGCAGATATAATTATATTAACTCCAAGAAAAGAATGGGGACCTATTTGCATTTTATGTCCCTTGGCTTTGTTCCTCTCATTATCACTGCTTCTATTAACATCTCAGAGGGCACATACACAAGAAATATATTTCTAACGTATCTGCTCGAAAGACATATTGATTTGTAAAGGAAATGACAAACAATTGATTATATTGTCACAGTCGACTTTCAGTAGGACTGAGACTGGCAAAGGAATATAAGATGCTTAAATGCAATGCTTTATTCACAGGGGACATCAGCATTCTCCACTTGAGGCAACATGAAAAGTTCCCTATTTTCTTCATTGTGATCCAAATTAAAGCAAAGTTTAATTAAAGTTTCATTAAAGAAAGATCTTTTGTAGTCCCGGGTAGCATCTTTTCCTTTGAGCCAAATATGTTGTAGAATGGCGGGCTTTCATCTCCAGTTTTTTAATGTTGCACAGAGGGAAGAAAGAGAATAGATACACCATTAATGAGGCATGATGCAGCTCAGCCAAGAGCATAAAGCGCCAGGTGTTCTATCAGTTCTCATCGAGGCTGAATGTTCTGCAGCACAGCACCTAAGAGATCTTCTGATTGGCAGTCTCCTAACACGCCACCACCACCACGGGACTCTTATAGGGAGCTGCTTCTTTAATCAGGCTTCCCTTTGCATGCTCATCCCTTCAGCTACTCTTCTTGCACATCAACCTTTTGGATGCCAAGTCTCTTCCCATCACTCTGTCTTGTTAATTTCTCCACCTCTCTCCTCTGGACTCCCACCCTCTTCTCCTGTAAATAAGCTTAATGTGCTAGTGTTATCCTCCTTTAAAACATCAGGCACTTCTTCACATTGTAAAGATGTGGCACATCATGCACCCATTTGGTTTTCTGCATGGCCTCTGGCAGTATGGTATTACTACCTGTAAATGAATTTCAATGTTGCCTCTATAATTTGGGGAGGGGCATATGGAACACTGTGAAGTCAAAGGACAAATGAAAGGTACATGGTTTCTTAGCTTAGAGTCCTTGAGAAAGACACCCTGAAGGAGAAATGTGCATGCAAGGAGATTGCACAGGAGTGTCTTAGGAAAGAACATGTAGGAGCATACAAGGAAGCCAAGGCTGGCCAGATCAACAAGCTGAAATGCATAAGTGAAGCAGAGACTTCTGAAATGGTCCACAGGAAACTCAAGTACTGAGACAGCTCTTTTGCTAACTGATTGCTAACTGGTCAATCAGTGCAGGAAGAGTCATTCTCACTGCCATGGCTCCTGAGTAAGAACAATTACTAGTACTGTCTGCACTGATTGATAAGAATGTCAACTTTAGGGTCCGTCCACCTCCAGTAAATTTATAACCTGGGTTGATTCAGTATTTGCTCCAGCTAGGATCATGTGGACTCCATAAGGAAAGAGACTGTCCTCCAAGAGAGCTGTAAGAACTAGCCACCATGTGTTTGAAAAGACTGGATTTTGAGTCCTTGATTCCTATGAAAAATACAGAAAAATACAGAAAAATTTATTTGAGAGCATGCTCTTGAAAGGTAGATGATTTAATATTCTGGGAAAGACCCTGGCAAATGATTGAACTAGCAACTAGAAGGACTTCTGAAGACATGGGAAAAAGATGAATCACATCAAGAGTCAGTGATGTGTCAGAATCCTTTCAGCATATAAGACAGAAAGGAATTGAAAACCCCAAAGAGAGTCAAGCTAGAATAGAATCATAAGTCCGGATGATGTCCTAAGTGTTATTTCATGGACTGATCATCAGGAATGAGCTTATCAGAGAGGCACACATGTCACTGAAAATCTAAGAGCCAGCTCTCTTCTCTCCTACAAGGCTGACAGGAAGAAAGTCCATTTTAGAGCAGATATGAATCTGAAATAGCGAGGGCCATGTGGTAATGCTTAAATGAAGGGAACCAAGTGTGCATAATTATTGTATTGACTGCAAGAATATCTTATTGTAGGATATTGTAGAGATGCAGTTTTAATTTTTTAAAAAATTTTCTTCTCGCATAAAATATATTCTGACTATAGCTTCCCTACCTCCCTTCTCCGTCAAATCTACTCCTTCTCTGTTTTTATTCAGAAAATAGTAGGACTCCCAGTGATATCAACCAAATATAACATAACAAGATGCAATAAGATTAAGCATAAACCCTCATATCAAACCTGGATGACAAGAACCAGTGAGAAAAAAAAAAAGGTCCTATGAGTAGGCAAAAGAGTCACAGACAATTCCCATTGGTAGGAGTCTCACAAAAACCCCACACTAAGCAACTATAGCATGCATACAGAGGACCTAGTACAGACACATGTAAGCTCCCTGGTTGCTACTTCAGTCTCTATAAACCCGTTTCTATAATCGCCACAGAGCTGATTTTGTGGGCTGTGTTTAGAGATGTGTTGTCAAAGGCGAAGTGCCAGGTATATGGTATGGTATAATTCAGCTGACGTCTTCACAATTACAGTAGAACTAGATGGCCCAAAGGCTGGTGTTTCTTAACTAATTCAAAGATTTCTCATGTAATTTCTAACTCAAGCCATTGTTCACACATTATCAGAGAAAGAAACCTGAGATCTTTCAACAATTGTACAATGAATTCCTATTTAGTTTTTCTTGAGAGAGACATGCTTTTATTTTCTTAGGTAGCTGTACAGCAGGGAATAGGAAATCTGCAAACATATCTGTGGATATTAGCATGAGTCTTAGGAACCAAATCTCCACTAATTTCTTAAGATAAAATAAGGTGTCATCAGTGCTGGTAAAAGATTCCTTGAGGTAAATTACCAAACCCCAGGAGGAGACTAACAACACAGGCCCTGTGTACCTGGAGCAAGATTTACAATAGAGCCTGGCATGGCACTTGAGAAATAGCTTCTGGACAGCTACTGCCTTGTTAATGATGAAGAGCTTGGCCATGGAACATCAAGTCATCATACACTAAAATAGCAGATGATCATCATGAACCTAACAGGAAATACCAAAACCAAGTATGAAGAGAACTCTCAGGGGCCTGAAGAACGAACAGGAAGAGGAGAATTGTTCTCTGTGCAAAAAGTAAGTTCAATTGACATTCAACATTTTTTTAAAAAGGGAAATATTGTGTTCAATGGTAAACCATGCTCCAGCACCAGGTCTGGCACAAAGTCAAAGTAGCAGCAATGGCTCAGGACCCAGGGAGCCTTATATAGCTAAGACAATGAAGAAGGCAATCATAAAACAGAAGAGCCCCATGGCCACAGACAGAGCATAGAGCCCAGAGGGGCATAGGGAAAGAGCTGCTACTTGAGACTCTGGCTCCCAGCACTGCCATAACCAAACACTATTCCAATGCCATTCCCTGATCTAGGCACACCAACTGTGGTGACCCCAACCACTAAACTTCAATGAACGTGGATGCTGTCAGTGTCCCAGAAAGAACACTGGTCTAGAATTACCATCTGTCCACTGGGAGAAGGAAGCTGCTACAAAAGGGTTGCTAACATGGGGACTTTGCTCTACTTAAGAGGGAGGCAGACACAGGCCAGATTAGACTCCTGCTATAGGAACAGATCAGAACTGGAGAAATCGGCAGTGCCTTATTGACCTGTTTTTGCTCAATCTGCTCTTTCACTCCTGTGCAGTCCTAGCTTGGACACACAGTGCTCTCCCTGTTCAAGGTGACAGACTCACATTCAATAATTCTTAAATTATTTTATATGCCACACTCATCAAGGCTAAGTCTGAGTTCCATAGGTCCATTGGTTAGTGTGACAATTATCTCAAACTACATTCCCCACCTTCTGACAACACCCTATCCCAGCCCACCTTATTTTTCTTTTCAGTCTTGACTTTGGCCATTGCATAAGTTGCCCTGCCCCCCTAGCACAGTAATAGTGAAGCCAGCACTTAGCTTAGTATTCACCACAAATGTCTTCCATTAGATGTGTCCCACAAGATTTGACTATGGAGAATGAGTTTCAAGATTTGCCTAGGGATTTTCTATGAAATAAATTCAGAAAAATATTGAGCCTGTCTTACAGCTGCACAATTTTGAAATGATGCTTGAGATGAATTATGAAGGGTACATAGCAATTCTCTAAATGAAGAAAATATCTAAGGACCTTTGAAACCCAGAGAACAACCTGCAAAAAATTCAGAAAGGTGAAGATACCTCAAGTATCTGGATGTTATTTAAGTTTCTGATCACATCAAGTGAGAGATCTATGAGGGAAAAATGGAGAAGCAATTTTCTAAATGAAACTATAAACATATTCATGCAGATTTTGGCTCATTTGCTATGTCAATTTAAAGTGATGGGTTCTATACTTGTGGCATATGAAAACAACAGTTAAAAGTAGCAATGAAAGTAATTTTATAGTTGTGGGTCACTAGAACACGAGGAACTGAAAGGGTCTCAGCATTAGGAAGGTTGAGAACCACTGGACTATAGCATCAGTTTCAGTTAGTCTGTTTTGTGTTTCTCCAGTGGAATGCATCAGTCCTAGAGCTGGTGAAGTCCAGGATTATGGGTTTTGATACTGTATAATAACAAGCAGAAAGTACTACATATTGAGAGAGCAAAAAAGGACTAAGCAAATTCTATAATAAATGTAGTACAGAAGTTACCAACTCATGATGATAAAGTCATTAAGCTATTGGTGTGGGCAGAGTTCTCAGGGCATAGTAGCTGTTTAAGGCTCCATCTCTCAGAACTGATGCACTGAAGATTAACCACAAAATGATAAATTTAGGAGTACACATTTAAATCATAATACACCGTTTGAACCTTGGGTTTACAGTGGAATGAGATAGAGCATACAATCTCAATAGGATGATTAGCACTTTGCACATCTTTAGTGGGAGAGTAACATGACAGGCCACTAGGCAAAACTCATCACAGCTGAACCAAAGGCTAACTATAAATGCTGGAAAGCAGCAGCAGATTTCAACATGTCACAAGCTATGGGATAAAGTTTAACAACTCCAGAAGTGCTAGGATTATAACAGATACAATAGTCCCAGGGCTGGGGAGGCAGAGTCAGGTGGCTCTCTGGCACAGACTGGTTAGCCAGCCTAATCTACTTAGCAAGTACTAGGCCAGTAAGAGGCTGGATGTCAAAAAAAACAAGGTGTATGATACCTGAAGAGTGAAGTCTAAAGTTGATCTTGCCTGACACAGGTAAAAAGATGTTGTACTAAAACAAACACATAAAAGCACAACTGATAAAAGATTCTTTGCTAATGACACACATGTATTGGTCCACCTTACATTACATAGTTGAGCTCCATTTGTCAGGACTTCACAGAGAGAAACACACCAAAAAACTTCTGACGGCGTGCTGTGGTTTCTTGCCGCTTCCTCGGACTTGTGTGGATGGGCAGAATGATGTCAGCTGAGACAGACAGACATTATTCTGAGGTTTACTATTTCAGTCTCATGTGCTGAGATGAGACATGTGCTGTGACAAGACCATTGGAGGACACGTGATGTTTGGAGGGGGATATAAATAAGACTCAACAGACTATGGGAAAGCTTGGCTTACTTACAGAGCTAAATGCTTCTCGGTCTCTTGTCTTCACTCATCTTCACTTAGCTGAGAGAGGCACAGCCAAGAACTTCTCCTGGCATTTTTGCTGGTCCCTCCTGCTGACACAGGCTGATTCAGCTGAGGCCTGGTTGTGCCCAGTAGGTCATGTCCCTGCTACGACTATCCCAACACTACGGAACTGGACTGCTGATATATCCTTGAAGTGTTTGCAAGTGGATCTTGCTGCTGACCTTTGAACTAAATTGCTGATTTCTTGACAACACAGATGGGATCTTCTCCAAAGAACTATTTCTAAACAGGTCCACTTCCTCGCTCCCCTGGATCCTTTTTTCCCCACTACCCCTGGTGGGTGGTGGGCTAGAAGAGAGATTAGAATGTTTAAGAATCATCATTAAAAGTAGGTTTAAAAAAATTAAAACTACAGGTCCTTTCTGTTGCTTATAGAAATTTTATACATTATAAATCCCACCTTGAAGTCAGTAGAATTGCAAATAATTATTTTTCAGTTTCTGACTTGTCTTTAAACTCAATTAACAATATCTTTTGTCTCAAACATTATTTAAAAATTTAATGCAAAATAATCATTTTTAGGCTTCCCTTTTATGTACCTGGTTTAAGGCATTTTCTTCTTTACCGAGCAAATAAAAACAACATAGTAAATACCATAATTAATATGTTATGCCTTGGTTCAGATGGAAAAAAAAAGCTACATTGTGTCTTGTAGGCCACATACGGAATGCATTTGTGTTACACAGTTTTCATTTTCCTTCTCATGTAAAGAGGCCATGTTCACTTACAATGCCATTAGCACATGAAAATGTTTTATAGATTTTTCTCCCTATAATAAGTTTGAAGTTAAATTTTATAAAGGTTTAGCATTAAGTGATTTGATAACACCAGGAGTATCAGAAAGAATCTTTAGTGCAGTGGAGTAACCACCTCAGCAATTCAGCTAGCTTCCTGTGGGCTTGTGCATGCGTATTGTGAATTTACTTTCGAATCTCTATTTTGTGCTCACCAGTTAAGCCTAATAATATTCAAATAAAAACCAACTAACCCACAGTCATTTGAACACATGAATATTCATAAGTAGAATGGCTTTAAAAAATACACAGGACTATAACTCAAGTATGCTAAAAGATAATCTCTGCACACTGAAATAAAGTAATATTAGTTATACAGATGTACAGAATAAAACATCTCCAATTTATATCTTTCAGACCATTCAAGCTAATAGTTGTTTGGGTAAGGTATCTGACAACATCTTTATGTCTTTCATTTGGTGATTGCTGGATCAAGAAAGGCCAGAAAAGGTCGTGCTATTGTCAAATTAATTTAGCATTAAAGCACGAAAGGATGTCTTTAACTGCTCAACGCATATATTAATAGCTCAGCAAATCATGGCCTGGAGTCACCAACTGGCATTATAATATGGTTATTTAATTTGGAATTTTAACTTTAAACCTAATTTTTCCAAGACTTTATTCTGTGTATCTTTCCACCACATATATTTCTGTTGCATAAATATAATTGAATAATAAAGGTAATATGCATGTCCGCATTATGAACATCTTTACAAACTTGTATAAAGAATATAGGAGTCATTTTCCATTGAGCAAATCTTGGTTTTCTGTTACCAATAATATTTACTGTCTCTGAGTTTTCTTTGATTTTAGTAATATAATTTAAATATAAAAGGTTAAATAGATACCTTCCTTAATAGTTAAAATATGGAGTGACTTAAATAATAGAACAAAAGCATGGGGAGAGTTGGGATAATTCCTACTGCCAATTCCACAGCTGTCACAAACTGATTTCCCCTTTGCTCAGATGCCTCTTTTGTGCTTGAAGTCCTTGAACTGACCTTACCTGAGGTTATCACCTTTCAAGAAAAAACTTGCTGTTCTCTGGCCCACCTCCACAAGTACACTGCTTCTAGACCTCTTTCAAAAGTCTGAACACGCTGAGAGCTCTAGGGGACCAATTATGAACCTTGGAGGAGGCAGCACACACCAGAAACCTTGAGAGGTTTCTCTTCTCTACTGCAGTATATCGGCAGACATTAGGAACCTGACAGCAAGAAGTGATGGTTAGATATCAGATGCAGGAAGGAAGAATGTGATTTGTGAAGTTTTTGAAAAGTTGGTATAAACAGCCTACAGCATCAGTTTTTATGGCTAGGCTTGAGTGTTGGGCATGCTTTACTTGGGTGACGACTGGTCAAGCTTTCCCTCTTGCTTGGTTGGCCTATGCAGAAGACATTGCAGCTTGTGAGGATGGCAGTGATTGCTGCAGGTTTACTGAGGTGATGTCTTTTCCAAAGCTGCTGCTGCATGCTTGGAGAAATCCACAGCAAGCCCTAGCAACTGTTGTTCTTCCGTTAAGCTGGGGATGGGGGGAGCAATTTTCTCTTCTCTTCTTCCTTCTTTCTGTTGTTTTTTTCCCCCACGTTGTTAACAAGTGAAGAGCTCTAGAAAGCGTTTGCTTCCCCAAAGAGACTGCTCTTTGCCTCATTGATTTACATGGAAGCTGCAACAGGTAGATGAATTTGTAAGACCTAGAGAGCAGTGAGCATTCTAAAAGCCATAGACTGCCAGAGGGGAGAAAACAGGTTAAACAGGATTCTGGGCCATTGCTAACTTTTCTAATTGGATGCAACTGAGGTGTATCAAACTGGAGCCTTGAAAATGAAAGGCATGTACTGTAATGCATGTGACCTATGTTAAAAACACATGTGCAAACAAACAAAAGAATGCTTGGTAGACTGCTTTGATATTTGGAAACAACTTATACATGACAGAATTTTGGAAGTCTTAGCTGACCTTGCTTGCAAGACAAACAAGGAAACTACTATTGTATGCCCTGGTGGGCTGGTGCCAGAAGTGTTTGTAGTAGATCAAGAAACTACCTATGTTATAAGGTAGAAAAATCACTATCAGATTGTGGTTTTATACTATTATAGGAACTTTTCTATTATTTTGGAGTAAAGCCATTTCCCTTTACCTACTAATCCTTCTGGTAAGAAGTAGCTCCTGGGTTTGTCCTAGACATGTGTATAGAATGAATGCTTGGCCTTAGGGTGATAGCTGGCCAAGGTTCCTGAGAGGGCCATTTCACATTTCTAGGAAACTATACATTAGAAGCTAGTATTAATTACTAGTGACATACACAAACCTTTGCTTGGAAGTACAGCTGTACTGTGCAGATTCTCTACTAGGGTTTCACATACTGCCAGCTTTCATTTACTAAAGACCAATGAGTTCATTAGTAGTGTCCTTGATCTAGAAGGGAGACCATTTAAATCCATGTAAGATCAGAACGTGTTACTATCTAGAGTGCTAAGATCTATAGAAGTAGATGTATATGGTATTTGTGGGTACAGAACTCTCAATAACTCTAGAAAGAGTAACATGTCTGGGTTATAGTCTGAAGGAATGCAATGTCCTTGTCTTCTTTATTTGGCCAAGACATATCTGAAGGTACAGATCTTTACTAATATAGACATTTCTAATGTGATTGAAAAACACAACCTGAATTTTCTGTAGAGTAGAGAGTTGTTTCATGACAAAGAGACTGAGTACAAGTTGTCTGGATGAACTTCCAAAGATTTAAGAATCTGTTTTTCTGTGTGTGGTGCTCTTGAAAAGCCTTTACTGTGGAGGAGATTGTCAGCAGGATGATCTGCTCAATTATCAGTCACTTTCTCTAGAAACAGCATGCTCATGGTATAAGGGATGCATAATTGTCCATAGGCTCTGCCAACGTTAATTCATTATCATCAGTCAAGAGACCAGTTTGTTAGAAATGACCGATATTGCAATCTTATCAGCCTAGGCCAATCATCCAACTATACGATGATAGTCTGAGCATTTCTAATCTTCTTCTAGAATTGATGAGCATACACATTTAGTTTCCATTTTCTGTCTGTTGTGTTTTGTCAAGAAATGTCTAATATATCATACATAAAGTCTATGGTCTTACGGAGAGACAAGAGGCCTATTGAAGCCTTAATTTCTTCAGTAATTGGAAAACCTTCATGGAGTGACATCAGTCCTATAGAGTGTGTCTTATAAGTGACCTTTGTCTGAATTCCAGAAAACATAGATTGTAAGAACAAGGGAGAAGAAATGAGAATGGCTTCTTCATTCTTGTAGTTAACGGCCTACTTCCCAAGCAGAGGATCTCTGCTCCTTTTCCCTAGAATCTATTGGGTCGAGGTATGAGAACCAAATGCTAGGATATATCCACTTAGGGACATACTAATGGCTTCATTAAACTGTAGTTGAAGCCACTCTTGTCCATAATACGCAATATTTGTCATTTACTAAAATAGAGATAAGACTCTTATGCTTGCTGGGGTTAGTTTTCATAGTTATCGGGAGATGGAGGATTGTTGTTATGTCAGTTGTAGGAGAGAGCTATTTCTCCCTGGCACAGAGACAGCTGTGTCTGTAGAGAAGTTCAGAAGAGCGACACAGGCAGACACTAGTGAATGAGAACTTAGGCAGCCTCATCAGACAAATAACTGAAAATCAGGTGAGGAATTACTAGGGGAAGGCAAAAGGTGCCGAGAGGACAATGGAGGAAGGAAGTTATTAGTTCCAGATGTGAGCTCATAATGATTATAAAAACCAAGATTGTGATGTCATCAATGTTTTACTTACTGTGGCAATTCCATGCACACACAATTAATTACCTTCTTTTGCTTTTTGACTCTCTTAGTTAAAATGTTTAGTAGATAATTAATACCAAAATTTATGTCAGATTGGTATGTAACCAATACCATACTATAGAACTAGAAGAAGTTTATTGATATATTATTAGGCAAAGGACTTGATTGTTCTTTGATGAAGATGATTAGAACATATGTGTCCAGTAGTATTATTATTGGGGTGTACAATAAAATACCATAAACTGTGTAGCTTATGAACAAAATATTTATTTTTCTGTTCTAGAAGCTAAGAAATCCAAGATCAGGGATAGCATCATGGTGAGCTTCTGGTGAAGGATCATTTCTGACAGACTTAATCTTTGTTGTGTCTTCACACTGCAGATATGAAGGATCTCTTTGGAATTTCTCTTCAAAGGACTGTAATTTCTTGCAAGGTCCCTCTACCTTTATGCCTAGTCACCTCCTGGAGGCTCTTCTTCTTAATGCAGTTTTGTGTGGGAAGATTTCACTGTAGAAATTCATGGAGGGGGTAAACATTGAGACTGCATCATTTAGGAACAAAAAAGTAATACAATGATATCAGAGCTAAAACATGCACCATCATTGGCACCTAACATGTGTCCTGGTTGTCTCGCTCTTTTGACCATCTTTTCTGTGCTTGGTGATGGTCTCTCCCCACTACTACTGTATCTCCCTGAATCCACAGAACTTTCCTGGATTCTTTTTGGCAAGTTCGTACTCATGCTTTTTGCTACTGACCACTCATTTATCAATATTGACAACTACATACTAAGTTAACCATTTTCACAATTACATTTTAATGTGTTATGTTAGGAACATCTAACATATTTCAATTGTGCTAAATAAATAAAAGAGAAAGTTACTCTTCATTAGCTCCTCAGAGAAGAAGTGTTTTTTCCATTATTAGAGGCTACAATGTCTCTTGGAGAAAAGACAATCACAAGAACTGGACCACACAGGGTCTTTACACTACGTAGGGACTCAGTAACCTGTATATCCAAGATGGGGTTTTTCTGTTATACCTTCTCCTAAAAGCAAGGCAAATGTCTGTCAAAATCAGACTATCTTTCTCTAAATATAACTTTTAATTAATAAGTAGAAACATACCAATAGCAATAAACCACTGTCTCTAAACAGATGTTCAATCTAGAGCTATATTAATTTGCAGATTTTTTCCTCTCTCAATGATAGCTTTGTTGCTACATTTGGCAAAGTCCAAGGACTGAGAGTGAGCATGCACACACTTTTGAGCTCCACTAAGAAAAATTCTAGCATTTTTAGATTCCCATATAAAACAATTTCAAAGGCTCTTGGATGGGATACAAACATGAAAGCAACATGTCCTTTCACTCACTGACATGCCAGGACTATGGAAGCTGTTTCAGAGAAAACACAAAACATTTCAGAATACTCTGAGCATTTCCCCATGTTCCTTAAGGCTGCTCAACTGGTGTTCATTGAAAACTTTTCTTTGGAATGACTAATATTCATCTATTTATCATTTTTTGATTTTATGATAGAATACAGATGTTTCTCCAAAAACCCAAAAGTTATTTTAATAATATTCACAGAAAAATCTAAAATATAAGGTGATAACAGTACTGTGCAAAAGCTAATTCTTATGCCTATTTAGCAGGGAAGAGAACAGAATCGTGAAATCAGTTCTTGAATATGACTAAGACCAAAGTTAAAGATTACCCAAATTTTTGCCCCCCAAACAAAATCTTTTTTTTCTGGAATTAATCATAAAGAAAGAATAACAATACCAGTAGACGTGGTGTAAAAATTTAGAACCGAAAGAACGTAAGAAAAGTAAAGAGAGTTCAAAGTGTATGTAGTGGTTTAGAAAGAGGCATGCCTGTAAGACAATAGCAAAATAAATGAAGCTAGTCCATTATTTAGACCTAGTAAGTCAGAGTTACAAAGGTCTAACCAATACCTTTGTCTAATTGACCTGTTATTCTTGCTTTGGTCCTTCTACCTCTGGGTTAACCTATTGTGAAAGGTTCTTGTTCTCCAGCTCCCTTTCTGCCCTTCTATTTTCTCTTTCCCTGTGTCTGGCACTTTCTGTCTCCTCTGGTAAAGCTAAGTTTCATTATTTCATTATTTGTTTTGTAATCTATTTCTTTGTGGAGTGCATGTTGGGAGCCAACTGTGATTCCTCATTTTCTGCTTCCCCCCCTCTCAGAGTGTTCAGATGCTGCTATTTGTTGGGCTGGAACAGCTCTTTTAGACGAAGTCCTTTTCCGATGGTCGACAATGAAGCAGCTCTCTTGGGCAATCTTACTTTGTACTATATACTTCACTAGAGGTGCAGGAGTGCTATGTATAAACTTTGGAGAATAGGAAGGAGTGTCCTGGGTAAATGAAAATCATTGGCCGGAGTTTAAAATGTTATGAATACCACATTTGTATGTGGAGGCATTCCAGGAATCCCAGGTACTAGCTGGGTTCTTATTGGGAAAAGAGAAAGTTGAACTTGTAGGTCTGCCAAACTACTCATTCTTCTTCAGAAACATGGAGTGAGGAATGAGGATTCCCAGAGAAGGTCAGAGAAGAGGAAGCCCTGCTGGTAAAGGGAGTCTTCCATTTTGTCCAGGGCTCAGAGGAGTTATCTGGTCATGGTAGACTGTGCGTGGATGTCTAAATCTCCACAAAATCCAGGACTCATAGATGAGAAAAAAAAGCATGTGGCATTTGTCTTTCTGAAGCTTAAAGTCACGTTTGAGTTGAATTCAAGATATTTCTGTTTAGACACATTTGGCTTACAGCAAAGATTCATATTCAATCCTTGGCTCTGAGAAGTCCTGCTGGACCATGGTTTCCTGAGCTGTCAGACTGCCTCCTCTATGTCTTCCTCTTCCTGGTTCAAAAAAAAGTGGGCAAGCATCACAAAGATGTGCATGCTGAGAAGCCAAAACTCAGCTTATGGTCATTAATGGGTTGACACAGCCAGGGTAAGTGCCAAATTGCTAGGCCTTACTTTTACATATTTTCCTTCTAAATAAAATAAAAATTTTATTTTTGCTTCATTGTAGCCTCTTATGGCATAGATGGGAACCTTACCAATGCAATGTACAAGCAATATTTGTTTAAATGGTTGTAAACTTACCTGAGATAATCAGACTTCTTTTGTGTCATCTCCTAGATGTCCTACGAAGGAAGCTTAAGAAATTGAAAGAGGGGAGAAGATAGGAAAATTCCCAAGAAAGTATCTTTCAAATATAATCTTTCATTCCTAAGACTAAATATAGAGGATTGTATAGGAAACCGTGTAGCTTTTGTAATGAGTTATTTTGTACTTTTTCTTAGTCATACTGTGTCTGCGAAAGCATCTGTGTCCATGTGTTGGTAATGTGTCTGTGTTTATTAGTCTGCTTGGGTCAGCAGTGATTTGCAGTGTTTACGTTCACAATGATCATGTCCAGTGCATGTTCCCAGGACAGGAACTCTGAGAATGGTTCTCATTTACTTTCAATCATTAACAGATGCACAGTGTATGATCATGTCCTTTTAACCTGCCAAAGGGATTAGAGGAATTCTGAACTCTAAACCAAATGATTCCTCTGGGTCGCCTGACTTTATTTCTTGACCTAAAAGATAAGAGTCGCAGGTAACACTATCCGACTCTCGTCTTAATGTTTGACCTTGTTTCCTTTTTTTTTTTCTAAGTTTCAGACTTTGTAAACTCATGTCTTTTTAAACATTTGTCAATTGGCATGGGGAGTATTATCAAATTCAAAGCCCATCTTGAAACCTCTATTACTACTTCAGGTGGCTTTTTAAAAGATCCCGTAGGATCATTTAGTCTCCAGGTAATTGTAGTCAAGAGGCTGACAGAGTGGTGGGGTGGTGGGGTGGTGGGGTG
>NW_021604719.1:12292389-12307389 GCF_004785775.1 Grammomys surdaster | reverse complement strand
TTCACTGGTTACAAGCTCCTTCAGGGCCGGAACTATTTTATAGGAAAGTGTGTTTAACATAGTCACCAAATTAGTGCTTTTTACGTAGTGAGTTTTCACTTTCCTACAAAGACAGCTTTATTACCTGTTACATTTCTCTACAGAAGAAAACCATTTTGTCCATGTGGCAGTTCAGTTAACTCAGGTGCAAAATGAAATTTCCATCTCTCAGGAGCCTACTTTCAAAGTGAGCCCGCTCGTGTATAAAAATACCAAACATATGTGTTTTTACTTAAAAGAAAACAATCTAAAATTGCAAACTTTTAAAAAGGAGCTGGTGATGAATGTCACTTTCTTACCTGAAATCATAGCTTAGTGATGGGAGAGAGCTGACAGGGGATAACAGCCCTAGTGATGTGGAAGTTGAGTCTAGATGCCAACATTTACCCTGCCAATAATCACAACGGATAATTCACTACTAAATGTAGCGAGAATGTGGCAAAGTACCTTGTTACTATAACAGGCAGATTTTGAATTGAGAAGCGACAAACATTTGGCTCACTACACTTAGTGATGCGTTCCCATAAGGCCCTTTTCAGGGTTGCCAAAACCACTGCATTAAGGACATGAAATTGGAAAGTGGAATGCATACGGCATGCTGATAACTGCCCAGCTCTATAATATATATTGCCTTCTAGGGCTGGTGCCATTTGCTTTGATTCATCTGCTTAGTTCCCTAGGGATGAGACTCAGAATTCAAGGAGAAAATATTTGAAAACATTAAATCCACACATTCTGTGAATCACCCTCCAGCAAAGTCTTCTACTGACATCTTTTTTTTTTAAAAAAAAAATATCATTTGTCTTCTCTTATTCTGCATTTTTCTTTTCTTTTCTTTCTCTTTTTTGTCTACTCTTAGCTACTAGAAAAGCAGTGATTATGTCAACTCTCACTTTTAGGGGAAACAGAAGATTTTACAGTTTGATTCTACTTCATTGATATACTTTATAATATATGTAAGTGCATTATGTAAAAGTGGTCTAAGCTTTCTTCTACACTGAAAAACACCATTAATTATGCAAAAGGGTAGATGTTCCACATTTGTTGACTATATTTTAATATTATCAAAAAGCAAATGTTGAAGCTGAAGAGATATCTCAGTGGATCAAGTGCTTGCCGGGTAAGGATTAGGACCAATCCCAAGCACCCACATAGATGCAGGATGAATCAAAACTCACATGTAGTAGTAGGACTTGGAAGATGGTGGTATAGGATCCTTGTAGCAAGCTGGCTAGCTAGAACAGCCTTACTGTCAAGTTCTGTGTTCAACTGAAAGATCCTATCTTAAGAAATAATGTGCAGCCTTGAACCTCCATATGCACGTCCACACACACCCACACATGTGCCTACACACATGCAAACACACTGCCCACACAGACACATGCAAAAGTAGATATACAAATAATTAATTTTCAAGCAAGCAACTCTTCACTTACAAGGAACAAACATCAAGCCCAGGTTTTTAAATACCATCTTTAGAAAGTGTTCCACACCACATGTCATCCACATTGATTCATTTTAATGAGTGCCCTGCTTTCTTAGTTTAAAAGACAACTGATGCTCTCCACTAGCCTCCGCTTACCTGTTCAAGCCCCCAAAGCAGAAAGTGTGTTACTCTATACTTAATAGTTTACACTCAGAGTTTTCCCTTAAATTAGTAGATCTGTCAGCCTGTTTCTTCATTGGACTACATTAGATATAGAAACAATTTTTCATATTGTTTGTGGTTTAGACAACTGCTCAGCCTTAAGGCCAATATCTAAGTGTTTTCTTTATTTCTCAAAGAGCTTCTTACAGTGACAGTGGCTTCCTGGGTCTTTGTGCTTCACAGGGCTCATATATTTGTATTGTAGTTTCCTCAATAGTCAATAGTGGCTGTGTGTGATGCTTTGAGAAAGCATCAAGATTGGGTGAGTCTGTTTGATCTATTTTCCTTCTTTGGAAATTTAAGACCTTTTGGAAAAGAAATAAAGAGAAAGGCTGGAGAGGCTCCAAATGATCTTTTGCAGAAAGAATGGAGGGATTAATACAGTGCACTCTGGCTAGCTTTCTTGTTTTCTTCCTATAAATTTCCCCCAAATTGTAGTTATAATGAATTGCATTGCTCTTATGCTAAACCATAAGGAATAAGCTATTATTCCCATGCTGGCTGTGAAACCCCAGGGAAACATCTTTTTCCCTGTATGTAAGTACCTCTCTCACATTTGCCCAGCAAAAGATATGCTGAACTGTTTATAAAGTTAGTAAATCATTTCTCAGTAGAAAGTATCGCTGTGGTTGTTGGATGTATGGGAAAGAAAAAAATAAAAGAAAATATCATTCTTTTGTTACTGGATCAAGAAAGGACCACACTGACAAGAGGTAACCAGTGCACAGGCGGAGTTAAAGCCGTGCTTCTTACAACACAGCACTTTACTTTTTCTTCCCCAGCGTCTACTGAGTTCCATCAGCTTTGGACCAGAATCAAGATTACATAAAACTACAGGGAGATATAAATGCTAAAGTGACAAGATCTACTTTGGAGATGTTCATAGGCCTAGCAGGGAAGGAGAAGCAGATTCTCTGCCAGCATGTATCTTACTCCCCCACACTGCGACAGCCCTAATAACTGAACACAGATGCGGAGTCTGAGCCTTTCTCTCCCTTTGTTAAGTGGTTTGATTTTTTTTCTCCCCTCAACACACTGGCAAAAGACATCAGTGTGGTTTTCATCAGTGTGGTTTTCGCAGTAGAAAGGGGGTTTCTCCTCTGTGGCTGCCTTAGGCTAAACTGCATTCAGTGAACTTGTATGCATGGCTGTACATGACATGGGGCATATTTTACTCAATGCACACTGGAGGCAAAGACAGTACCAGGGGAAAAGGCTTCAGAGGCCAGAAAAAAAATATGTCTATCTTTTGTTTTGTTTTGTTGTTTTCTGAAAATATATTTTAGGCCCATAACTTCTCACTGAGAAGCCTTTAAAAGAAGAAGAAAACCTTAATTGAATCACATTCCAAAATAACATCTCAACAACGCAATGATGCACATTAGAGTGCTGAATGTAACAATGGCTAGGGAGCACCCCACCTTGCACCCCCAGCTCCAAAAGAAAGCAAATTCTTGTTATAGAGGATAAGGCCTGCATTCCTAACATGCAATCCGTGGTGCCTGGCTGATTACTCTTTTCATCTTGCCTCAAAAATAAAGGGAAGAAATAAAGCCTGTTCCCGTGATGAAGATGGTGAAGAGGAGGCAGGAGGAGGCAGGGGGAGGCAGGAGGAAAGAGGCAGGAAGATGCAGGAGGGAGGAGGGAGGAGGGAGGAGGGAGGAGGGAGGGGTGCCAGGAGGAAGGATTTGGGGTTCCTGTCAGTCAGGGCCAGAAAATGGCATTTTTATGACTCCAATGCCCACTAAGGAAACAGAAAGAAAAGCTTGTGATATGGCTCCACCCCCTCCACCACCCTCAGTTATTACAGCTTTCTTTAAACTGCAGGGTATACAGCTGGCAGCCAAAGCCCGGGAGGAGGCGGGGTGTGGGGCATATAAATTACGGTTGCATTTTACAGCAAAGGTAAACTTAAACTGCAGGGTTACAGCCAAAAATGACATGGAGGGCAGGCTCCAGCAGGCCTCTCAAAAGAACAAGGAATAGAGAATGGATAGAGTTATTCAGGGAATATGGGATCATGAAGAAAGGAGGGTGAAAAAAATCTAAACAAGTTGTGTAAAATCTGCTGCTTTAGTGGGTCTTAAAGAGCTTATGTCAGCTCAATTCTATGTGGTAGCATAATGTAAATCTATGGGAAATGGGGCTTTGGGCATAGCTACTCTATTGCATTTCTGCAGATTGCCAAGCATGGTAATAAATGTCAAGTGGTTATTTATTTGATTAGAAACTTCATTAGATTTTGATTTGATGCTCTATAACCTTCTACCCCCCCACCTCCCACTGCCACCAAAATGAATGCTCAGTTTTGAAATTCAATCCAGCTAGCTCGACTGGGGGGTTGTGGGGGGAGAGGTGTATGTTATGAAATAAAAACTAGTGAATACCCTCATGTAGATGGCAATGTTCTGCATAAATACAGACTCTCCTCTCCAGCCAGCCTATGGCACTCTGCTAACATGATGGAGATGTGTTCTGGCAACGGAATGCACTTTTTTTTTTAAAGCCTCTTTGAGTCTTTTGCAAGATGGAAGGCTGTTTCCAAAGTAAGATGGAATTCCTCTGACTTCTGTCAGATTCTGACTGTGTGCTCTCTGCTCAGCAGGCTCAGCAGGCTTTGACACTCTCAGTAGCTGTCTTGGATTTGGCTTATTTGCAAATTTCATTAGCAGGGGGAGATAGAGAGATGATGAGCCTTCAGTATGGCCTCGGTAATTTGGGACTCGGCTAGCTGATGCCTGGGTATCTATTTCAGTCCTGCTCAAGGCGGAGAACATGAGTCCTATTATGTTTACAAAAAGGGCTCCTTACTGCAGCAGGCAAGGTCAGGTATCCTGTTTGCAGTCCAATTTCTCAGGGTTCCTTTAGTTTCTCCTGTGCCTTTCACAATACAGTTTCCCAAAGACTCCCTCTGTTAGGTTTGAGAAACAAAGAGAGGATGAGAGAAAGTGAGGAATCCAGCTTCCCTCCCTCCACAGGGAACGGTACTTGCATGTCAAAAGACCCACCAAATAGGAATTGGGCTGGCTTTCATAAAACCAGGGATTTAAGCACAGTGTGGGGTATGTATTATTGCCACAGAGCACATGCTGTAAAGAAGCATAAAGAGACAAGCTTTATCTCTTTGCCTGAAACCCTCTTGGAACCTTCTGGGAGTGCACATTCTAAATCAAGAATCAAAACGTTTCCCCAGCACAACTGCAAATTGAAAATAGGCACTTGAACAACACAGACGGGGATGGGGAAGAAGCATGCCTTTGAAATGCCTACAACCCACCCGGAGCCACCCTGGCTCTTTCTGTAGAGTATTCATCTGCAGTAAAGGGTGTGTGGCTCAGCTGAAACAGCTGACAGCTGACAAAAAGACATATTAGATGCCCACACTTGCCCCTTGCCAGCCCTAAGTATTTTTTTCTTACACTGGCCTCAGAGGGAAAAAAAACAGATATTTGATTTCAAGAAGCAACCTAGTAGCTATAGATTTTTGCTTTTCTTTCCTTCTGCCTCTCCCCACCCACAGCAGCCTTAGTATATTGTAATGGAAACAAAGGCCAGAAGGATACAGTTCTTGCATTAGTCTGAGTAGCGTGAAACACTGGAGTAAAGAAACTTAGAAATTCATTATGTGCTGGATGGTAAGCAACAGGACCTAACAGGGCAGCAAGTCTTTCCTCTTTTTGTGGAAGTCACTATCTCAAAAACAAAGCAAGCAACTGAACAAACAAACAAACAAACAAAAACAAAAACACCCACTCTTGTGAGTACCAGTTAATGGTATTTGAACCCATTCCCGAAGAACTCTGCTCTATGTGGGTTTGGTGCGGTAAAGAAACAATCGACCTCAGAGGGCTGTGGTCTAGCTCAAAAGCAGTCAACCCCTGGCAGGAAAGGGCACCCTACCTTCAAAGTTGGTGAAAGAGGAGAAATTGCAAGCTCAGGATGAGGCTTTGAGAGCCTGAGGAGTAGAGGGAGGGGAGGCTATCAGATCTGTGGTTTTTTCTTTCAGCAGGGGGACTGAAAAAGGACAAGGAGGCTTGATGGAGAGAAGGGGAAAGGGGGGGGGTAGAGTGTGTGAAGGCACAGAGGGAGCAGCATATGCTGGGCCATGAACTGACAACGGGCTGAATCCATCTGCAATTCTCTGTAAGAGGATTGGAGGACACCAGTAAGCTGGGCTTTGAGAAGAGAGAGGCTAGGTTTTTGGCAGAAGGTAACAATGGTCAGCTTAGGTAACAGGAAGCATTTACGTGACTGTATTCAAGCGACACAGTTTTAAACAGATTACTATCTTGATGTCAGGGAGTAATATAAAGATTATGAGATATTGAACTAGATGTTCAGCATCCACCTTGGCTGTTGTGTGTTTTTAATTTTAGGAGATTGAGAGATATACAGGAAGCAAACACAAGGTGATAGATAAAAAAACAAGGGCTGGGGAAAGAACAAAGGGGGGAGTAAGGGCTTCAAGTAAAGACTTTACAGCTTCTGGTGAGCCTTGAGCTTCTTACATGGGCCAAAATATTTCTTTGTAAACCTGAACAGAAGCATTGTTAGAAAGGCATGGCTTAACGCTGGCAATGGTCAGTGTACATAGACCTGTTGGTATTGACAGATCTAAAGGCTGTGTGTTCAAACAAGAAGAAGAGGCATACAGCTGCAGCCCTACCTGAACAGTGCCCTGCCAGAGAGAGAACTTTCCTCTACGTGACTTGGTGTATTTTCTCTCTTTAACAAGAGACACTGCTGTTCGATGTTAGGTGATATCAAAATCAGAGAATGATCTTGAGATAAGCATTCTTGCTTTGTGACAGGCTACTAGGGTATGGTTTTATGAAAGCATGGAGCATACACGCTCCAGTGTTTTGGGAAAGCCTGTTAACAAGGTAGTATGTTTGAATGACCTTTTGAATTGCTTCATTGATTATAACTTTTGAAGCTAAACAATGGGTCTGTGAAAAAATGCTATACCATTCTGATGATATGGTCATTTCTAAAGAAGCATTCGTATCTGCATATAAATGTACCAACAGACATATTTTTAATTATAATGGGATAATTGATTACTAAAAGAAAAAATGGTGGGAGATGCTGAGCCTTGGAGCAGGTTTTCATTTGGTATAATAAGCTAGAAACTCCATGTTGGAGCTATGGTAACATAGTCAAGCATGACGCACAGAGATTTCCCACTATCAACAAACAGCTCCCTGTCTTAAACATTATAGCAAGTGTCCTGTGAAAGAACACTGTGGGGAATTTATGTATGGCAACTTAGTTCTTCTCTGTCCCAGACGTTGCTGATCCACAACAACACTAAGGTATTCTTACTACCAAACAAGCCTCTCTGGTTTATAAGAAGGCATGAGAAAAAGAATCAGAAGAGCCTTATCCTGAGGGGTTCTCAAGATCTGACTACGTCCTGAGAACCAGCCAAGGTGGGCACAGAGATTCTCCTTGTGCTCTGTGCCCTGTGCTCAATAATTTTCATGGATCTCTTCACCCCATCTCTCCATCTCCAGAGTATTCAAAGCATTGCTGAAGTGTTCTACATCATTGGATTAAATTTAGCTAAAAGATTTATGACTAAGGAAGACACTAAGAATATCTTGCAAATGAAGGTAAGGTCGATGTCTTAGCTTCAAGGCTAAACTAAAACTATACTTTTAATGGGACTTTTTAATCACTCATATGAGGTAGGATTTTTGGGAAAGCTTAACCTTCCTCTCCCTGGCCCAAAGGCCCAAATGCCTCTGATTTGTGTTTCTCCTTTTTTCAATGATTTATTTATTTTCATTTTATATGCATTGATTTTTGCCTTTGTTTATGTCTGTGTTGGGGTATCAGTTCTCTTGGGACTGGAGTTATAGACAGTTGTGAGCTGCCATGTGGGTGCTGGAAATTAAACCTGGATCCTCTGAAAGAGCAGCCAGAGCTCTTAACCACTTAGCCATCTCTCTAGTTTCTTGTTGAGACTTAACCATCTGGCTGCTTGTAGATACTTAACCACAGAATCACAAACTGAACAACTTCATACAACCCACCATCAATGGATAATGTGTACTTGGTCCTTACAACAGCCTAGACACCTTGCTAAGCACTTTTAAACTGATGAATTCACAGTTTCTCAGAAGTAATTGATATTCTTATTCCTGCAGATAAAAGGACTGATGTATGGAGTCTTCTAATTTGCCCAAAGTTGTAGAATAGCATGCACACTGCATAGCTTCAACAGATACTGATTTGATGAATATTAAGGGGCCTGTGATAGGTTATGACTTGATCAAGGCTCTGAGATGGTGTGTATGTGTTTGTATGTGTGTTTGTGACAGACAGACAGACGACACAGATACACAGACACAGAGAGAGACAAAGACAGAGACAGAAGAGATAGGAGAGACAAAGAGAAAGAGACAGAGGGAGCAGAGAGATGAGAGACAGAGGCAGAGAGGAAGACAGAGACAGAGAAGGGATCCACCTCAGAAAACAAACAATAACATAGAATAATAGATTTCGATACCCCTGGACTATGTAGCAGGTCAGAAATGTTTAGAGTAGGGACAGGTGCAGCTTCTGGGTTCATTCCAAAAAAGCAAACTCTTTAATAAAGTTGTCTGAAAATGAGAAAGGGTCATGTTAGCATTGCCAGGAAGTTAACTGACCCCCATATTCAGCCTTGTATAGATTTACCCACTGCATCACCTGTGTCAAGCAGATGTATTTTTGATACCAGTTTCTCATAGGTATGATTTAAATACCAAACAAAAAAAGTAGACTGAATATACTCAGGCATTAACACAGTTCTCATTCTTCTTTCTTTAGATCTATTTTAATGTAGTTTTAAAATTATGTGAACATGTATGCATCTGTGTGTGTGAGTCCAGGAGTCCATCAAGGCCAGAAGAGGGTGCCTGATGTTTCAAAGTTGGAGACCTGAGGGGTTGCATGCCACCTGATGTGAGTGCTGGAAACTAAACTTAGGTTTTCTGCAAGAATAGTGTGTGCTCTCAAGTCTTAAGCCATCTTTGCAGCCCTCTCACTTGCCATTCTTTATGCTCAGGCTTACAGAAGACTATACCATGAGGCCCACACATTTCTGAACAGAGATAGGAGGCAGGAACAAGTGTCAGCTACCCCAGCACTACTGAGAATTTTAAAGACAAACCCAGAAACCAGTTGGAATGCTGACTCAGCAGCTTTTGATCAGCTTGTCATTTATTTTCTTCACCCTGCTGCACACTGCACTCTTGAATACACATGCCTCTTAAAACTCATTTCTTGCTCTCAGTGGACCAATTTTCTCTAGTCTCTTTGCTATCATTTGCATGTGAAAAATCTCTTCCCCCACCCACAAGTTCCTACATCTGGATACTCGGAACCCAGCAGGTGACACTGCCTTGGGCAGTTTTAGGACTTTTAAGAGGTGAGGTCTGAATAGCAGGAGTGGGTAGTGGGAGTTCCAGCCTACCCTTGAGTTCAGCCCACTTCTTAACCCCTGAGATAGTGGATGGAACTACATACCTGTCTCCCTACTGTTATAACTATGAGTGGGTCACACTGCCACTATTCCTTCCTGGGCACAATGGCTTATGTACCATCAAATCTTAAGCTTAAACACATCCTTCCTGGCTTGACTTGTTACTAATAAAAAAAATAACTAATGTCAACCATTGGTATCAGGAGTGAAGTCTGACCCTGCAATCACTTTTTCTATTGTCCTTCAGCAGAAGGTGCATTTGTCTTTAATGGGTACCATTAACAATCAGGGCTGCACTGTCTCAGCACCTGCTCCAGCCACAGATTTAACTGGATCCCCATTCAGTTCCTTGACACAGTGCAACGTTTTCATATCCTTCTGCTCAGTCACTGTAAACTTTGGTCAATACTGTTAACAACAGCAGTGTCGTAGCCTAAGCCAAAGCTTCACTGTGTACCGTTTCCTCTACTGAATGAATCTGTTCTGTTGGTTTTCAGTTTATCCTCACTAAAAATTTCAGGACATGGGCAAAAAGTAGCCAGATCCTTGGCCAGAATGCAATGCAAGTGGTTTTTCTATTTTCTGCAATTTTCAAAGGTGTTCCTACCCCTCTCTGAAACCTCACAAACACACCCCTCACTGTCTGCGTTTATGTGCTCATTTTGATCTATGGTTTCTCTAAAACTTCCATTAAGCACTGCTGACTACTTTCAAGGCCTTCAGGAAACTGCAGCTCCAAATTCTTCCACATTTCTTCAGGGCACCAGTCCCCAAGCCTAAAAGCCACATGGTCAGCTCTGTTACTCTACTTCCTGACATCAGATTTTTGTATTAGTTGATTTTCTTGTTAGTGGGATAAAAGATGTAATTTGAAAAGAGGGATGACTTATTTTGGCCCATGGCTTGAGAAAGTACCATCCATCATGGCAAGGAAGGCATGCTTAGCTCACGATGCTCACAGTTCTGAGTTCTGGCAGTGGGAACATGAAGCTGCTTGTTTATCCTGGGATGATCAGGAAATAGAGAACTTGGGCCAGAACTGGGGCTGGGCATCAATGTATAAGGCCTGCCTCCTAGCAGCCTACATTTTCTTGGGAAGGTTCTACTTCTTGAATATTCTCTAATGTCTTGAAACAGTGACAACACCTGGGAATCAAGTGGTCAAAGACACAAGTCTATGAGGGGCATTTCACATTCAAACTATAATACTACTTATTACATTTACTTGTTATGAGTTATTCTATTTGTCTGTCTGTCTGTCTATCATCTATCTATCTATCTATCTATCTATCTATCTATCTATCTATCTATCTATCTGTAGGAGGAGCTAAGGTGGGAGGAGTAAGGAGAGGAAGAGGAAAAGGAAGAGAAGGAGCAAGGTGAGGAGGAGGGCAGAGATGTAGGAAGATGAAGAGCCACGCAGGTATGGAGAGCAGTCCTGGGAAACATCTTATATTTAGGTTAGCTAATTGAGAAACACCTCTAATTGTATGGGCATATTGTTATTGAGCATTACCAAACATATAAAGACTTTGATTAATATTTAAGCATTAGAGTCTCATTTCCTACTGGGCCTGCATGGATGGCCGGATGATCTGGGGACAGTCCAGCCTTGAGGAGACAGCTTGGAAGATTGACAGAGCCATCTTCCATGCTGGCGTCTTGTGGGTGGCAGGGCCGGTGTCTCTGGCCACCTGAGTTGGTGGTCTGAGCCGAGTGCCACAGCTCATAGCCACAGGCCTTGCCTAGTTGGGAACATGGTGACTCTGATTCGCAAGACAGATCAGGTGCCACTGTTTTAAAATATCTCCCACAACATCTATCTATCTATCTATCTATCTATCTATCTATCTATCTATCTATCTCTAGATAGATACACATGCACGCACGCACGCACAGAGGCACACACACGTGCGCGCACACACACGCGTGGTGGGGTATGTCTGTAGGTTAGAGGATAACTTACTGGAACTGGTTACTTCCTTCCACTCTGTGAGTTCCACACACTGAACTCTAAGTTGTTAAGCTTTGCAGTAAAGCTTTTTATCTTTTGTGTCATCTTCTGGACTGATAGAATTGTTTAATTGACAGAACTTTTTTGTTGTTGTTGCTGTTGTTCTTCGTTTATTTATTTTTTGCTGTTTCTAGACAGGGTTTCTCTGAGTAGCCTTGGCTGTCCTGGAACTCACTTCTATAGACCTGGCCAGCCTCAAACTCAGAGATCCATCTGCCTTTGCCTCACAAGTACTAGGATTAAAGGGGTATGTCACCACTAGCCAGCTAATTGGCATGATTCTTAACTGCTAGTGAAATTGGAAAACTGCGTATCATTTTCTGATACCTGGAACTTAGAAAATACATTGTCATGTGTGTTCTCATTTGTTCAAAGTTTTATACCAGACACTGAAAAGGTAGAAAAGAGTTTTGCACACCAAACACAGAACTAGAGCGTCAAGAGCCTGGCCTTTGAATACTCAGTTTCCTTGGGTTCTTTTATGTAATTTCCATGGGAAACAATCATCTACACTACTTAACCAAAGTAGGAATAGAAGTTTTGATATAAAAGATAGAAGTATATACCAAGGAGAGGCCAAACATTTAGAAAAGTGGACATTACATTAAAAAAAAAGAATGTCACCAGACCTTTCAAAGCTCTGAAGGACTAAACCACCAATCAAAGAGTACACATGTGGGACCCGTGGCTCCAGCTGGAAATGTAGCAGAGGATTGCCTTAATGGGCATTACTGGGAGGGCAGCCCCTTGGTCCTCTGGAGGCTGGATGACCCAGGATAGGGGAATGCAAGGACGTTAAGTCAGGAGTGGGTGGGTGGGTGGGTGAGAGGAACATCCTCATAGAGGCTGGGGAGAGGGGATTGTTGGTTTGTGGAGGGGAAACTGGGAAGGGAATAACATTTGAAATGTAAATAAATAAAATAACCAATAAAAAAAGATGAATGTCAACACACAGGACAGATTCAAGGGAGATTCTTACAGCAAACATACAAGCTGGGGAACCAGCCTAGGAGTACACTTCACCAATGATTTAGCTCACACACTGCTTTTCTCTTGGACTGTGGTGGATTCAAAAATCTTCCCTTTACCTCCTGCAATCCCATTACCTTTTAATATCCCAATTAAGCCTTATATAGTTGTAATAACTTGCATCATGGATAAGTAGAAAAGGCACATGAGAAAACTCAAGAGAGATGTGGGACTCCTCATTTCCGGTAGCTCAAATCCATGTCGTATTTTTTAGATGCGCGCAGCAGAGTTGAAACTTAATGCACAGAGCAAGATGAAGATACTTCACATTGGCCCTGATGTGCTTTTTGTATCTTGCTCTGGTTTGCCTGCCAATATGTACAACTGTGCAGCCTCTCTTAAAGCCTCAGTGGAAAGATTATCACGTTCTTGCTGACTCCCAAACCTTACGGTCACCCTAAGCTCAGCACTGGAAACATCTCTATCTACACATTCTCCTTCTACTTCAGGTCAGTTTCTTGACTCTCTCCCTGCCATGCAGCTCTGTTCTTCTCTAAAAACTGTGTTTCCACCGAGTGACTCAAGACAAGTTCAAACTAGTCTTCATTCTCTCACATACGTCACCGAACACTTGCAATTTGATCTTGAACTGTTTGCCTCTTTCACCATCTCCTCTGCATTTACTCTGTAAACAGACAGCTCCTGCTGCCTCTGCTATCTCAATCCAGAGACTGTCCATCAACATCATGTTTCTTGCTCACAGTTAAACTTCAGTGTAGCAACAACAAAATTTCTATGTAACAGATAAGAGGTTTCTTAGCAAGGGTCCTCAGTTCCCTCTTCTTTTTTCTCATTCTCTTCCTCCCAGTTTCAGGAGTTAAACCCCCAGTCTGTGTATGCCCTTCTTCTCCTATATTCATTCTTTATGTTATTGCTCCATGATTTTGTTTATGCCCTTCATTCTTTGAATTTCCTTCACTTCCTTTTTTGGTCAGATGTCAAGCTATTAATTGTCTCACAAAACCAAATTCCTGCATTGCATTCTGTTGAAACAGCTTCCTGTTCATTCTCAGTAAGTTCTGAGAAAAGCCCCTCTGTTTCTGAAACCCACTACCAATGAATTGGGATGCTCACTATATATTTTGTGGTCAAGGTAGACACATTTCTTTTTCTAGTAACAGCTTTCTGAGTTTTTTACTGTCTTTTAAATTTTTGTCTCTACAACCCAGCATGTAATATTTGGCATGTAGTGGGTCCCCAATAATAGCAAACTAACCAAAGACAGAGTAAAGTTAGAACCAAATGAAGGTCAAGAATTGAACCACTGCTAAAGACATTTTGTTGTTGAATAAGGAAAAATTTTTGCCCCACTTATTTTCTCTAAGGTTGCTTTACATTAGCCAGTAAAAGTCAGAGACACAGACCATCTTTCCAGCACAGATGTCTAATTTTACTTAGAGTTTTTATGCATTTTTTATCCACAGACAGAAACAAGCTTTTCCCCTGAGGTTGCTAGTATAGGCTTCAGTGACAGATTCAGCTCACTGTACTTTCAGCAAGCAATGATTCATCTCCCTACATCTCACCCTGGGCCTGTTGTTGAGCTAGAGACTTTTCTGAAGTTTCTTTCATGTCCAGCAAGGCTGACTGAGACTGGACATGAAAGCTGTCTAAACACTCTAATCTATTCCCAACCCTCAGAAATGAAGGCTTCACACTCTCTCTGTTCATGCTTATGAATCACAAGGCTGACAAGTCAAATTCATAACATTCAATGCCAGCAGACGGGAGTCAGTTCTTCCTGCATCCATGTGTGGAAGGCATGGGTGTTCTCTTGCAGATTTGAACTGTGTCTACTCATGTGGATGTAAAGTTAGAGAAGACTAAAAAATAGCCAATGTCTGTTTCATTCTCCTTGGGAAAAACACAATTCATTTCTTGCCATTGAGAAGTCCTCATCCAGTTTTCTTTAAAGCTGCTTGTTGCCTCCGGGAGATGCCGTTGTATCATTCTTAAAAAGTCCATTAATATCCTATTATTGAGTTGTTGCTATCCTGGCCTTTATTATAATGAATAATAACTCTGTGTAGCTACACGGCACCTTTCTTCGTGGATCATCCTGCTAAGCCTAATAAAAGAAATTAATCAAGCTACACCTTTAAGGAAAGCATTAAGCTATTTCATTGCAAACGCAAATTGTCTTTGTTTGCTCTGATTGCAATTGTGTACAGTTTTCTGAAGAGGCATGTTAAAAATACCAGGGGAAATTTCAAAGAGGGCATTATTTAAACAGATTGACATGTCTTTTCTCAAATATTTTTAAAGTGTTTCTGAAATACTTGAGACAAAGACAGATATGCACTCCTGTGGCACAACAAAGACATCGGTGTGTGCACTCTATACACGTTTAAGAGTGCGTGTGTCTTGGTGGAGTGCATATTTTCAAACACTACAAGAAGACTAAAGGATGATGCTCCACTGGCTCTCTTGACCCCTCAGCTGAGGTGACCCATGGAAGCCACAGTCAGGAAATATCTCCTGATACCTTCCATGGAGCCCTTTCCTATGCCCTGTCTTCTCAATGGAAGAAGGAAGATGATTACTGCCTTAAATGTATTTGTAAAGGAATTTCTAATATGCAATTGATAATTAGACTCTTCATACTATCTAAATATGCCTCTTTCCCACTTCCCTGCTTTACCTAATCATATCTTGTTGGTAGACTCAGCACCAGAGTCCATGTAACTCAGGAGAATTAAGTCTTGTAAGAGAGTTCTTCTACACTAGACATTCTCCATGAATAAGCTGCTAAACACACACACACACACACACACACACACACACACACACACACACACA
>NW_021604719.1:12232149-12292379 GCF_004785775.1 Grammomys surdaster | reverse complement strand
ACACACACACACACACACACACACACACACACACACACACACACACACACACGACATGGCAGAGAGAGGGAGAGGTAGAAGGAGAGAGAGAGAGAGAGAGAGAGAGAGAGAGAGAGAGAGAGAGAGAGATGTGTGTGTGTGTGTGTGTGTGTGTGTATGTGATCTTATGATCTGTATATTTCTAGAAGAAAGATCTAATAGTGATCTTGAACCCATAACATACCTCAGTGGATGAAGGCACTTGCTGCTAAGCCTGATGATCTGAGTTCGATTCCCCAGAACCCAGATGATGGAAGGAAAGAGTCATCTTACAACTTGTACTCTGACTTCCACAGGCACTGTGGTGTATGCATGGCTAGGCATACCACATGTGGTGGGCAAAACTCTAGAGAATTGTTTTCCAGAAGCAAGTCCTAGTCATGCAGCCATACATGCTATCAGACACTTGGCCTGACTGGTTACAGCAATGTATTTTTATAAAACAGTGTGTGAACATAGACTTAATTTTGTTAGAATTGTGATTTACATTGGGAAAAGCTGTAGATGACTGAGATCCACATTTATAGCAGACATTTCTAATTCCCTCATGAAATCCAAACACTGTTCTGTCAAATTAAGTAATTGTTACTCACCATGGTATGGAGACAAAGACGTCAATATTTTAATCCCCAAGCCTTCTAGACGTCTAGAATATAAGATGACAAATTTACATTGTCTAAAGTATATTTATGGTAATTTAAGTTACAGCAAAAGGAGATAAGTTACTTCATTAACAATGACTTAGGAAAGTTTGGGGTTAATTTTGCACACGCTGGCATCAGTCAGGCTGTCTGGATTTTATATTGGGTCAGCACGTGTTACCAGTTAGGGGACCCAGAGTTCATTTTTCATCTTATTTCTGTGACTTACTTTCCTATTCCTTAAAATAGGAACACCTATATTATATCATGTCATCTAAACACTGAACTTATAAGTACACCAAGAGAAAACAGTGCCTGTTAGTTGGCAAGCATTAACTAATACATGAAAAAGGAAGAATTTGCAGCAGGTAATAATTAGTAATGAGGATTAAATCTGAACTTTCCTGGCCCCTTGTCTTTGCATGAAGTGTATAGGTGCTAAGTTTGTGCGTTTCCAGCTTTCATGTTAACTCTGCGCTTCTGTGCCCTGATAATGATTTTTTTCTGCTCATCTCTTTAGCTCATATCACAGGAGTTGTTTGGCTTCTAGCTCTAACTGACACACTGAAGTCAGATCACTTGGGGAATATCTATTTAATGTTTGTATTCATTATATCAGCATCTTTTGACTTTGTCTTCCTGTTTTTCTTAGGAGTGTTTCTCTGGCACCCAAAACAAAACACCCACTGACTACGACTAGACCATGAAAAACTTATAATATTGGCCTTGAAAACAGGCAGAGGGTCAAAGTTCTATTTCCATCCTCGGCCAGTGTAAAGTCTATGACAAAACTCTTCCACACACTTTGAAGACTGCCTGCCTTGACACTTGCTTTTTGAATACAGAACTGTATCTCCAATTTTATTTGTGCCTTTTACTTGAATGGTAGCCTAGACCACTACCTTACAAACTGAGAACTGTCATTTTAAGGATAACTATTTAGTTCTGAGAATTCTGACCCATTAAGCATGTAAAACTTACATCCCAGATATGATGATTGTTTGTTTTGCAGTCAGGAAAATTGTAATGTCACAGGCTTTATTTGAACACATCTGCTGTTTGTTCATGTCTAAATATCTGATCTTCTGTCCTCTGGATTCATTCTCAAAAGTTCAAAACTAGGATAAGAAACTTTGGAGATGTGACAGCTGGGAATACACAGAGGGTGTTGGGCCCCATCCTACACTGATTCAGAGCTCAGGATCTGGGAGCTGATTCTGTAGACAGCGTTCCCCCAAAGTTAAAGAATTATGGGGTTAGAGAAATCACTTTTATCTGAGGAAGTGATTTGCGGTTATAAATGAATTTCACTTAATTCTTTCATGAGGTTCTTTGTAATTGCTGTCTTTCAAACCCCATCTCTCTTTTGATTTGATTAAAAGCACTTCCCTTTCATCTCAAACTCCCTGATGTTGTGAACACTCCTATGCTGCCCTCATGCTCGGTGATGCTCCATGGAAAAAGCTAATTTTCAATTTGTGTTTCCCTCCTTTTGTGTATCTATATGTACAGAGAAATTACAGGCCTGAGGGTTTGAAGTCAACTGAGTTAATTTGGTGGTCTTTTTATAAAAGCATATCACTTCTGTATCATTTCCATCAAAAGGATGCCACTGGAGATCTTGAAGCTTCAGAGAAAAGCAAAGCAAATGTCCCTGAGAGGACCTGTAACCAACGGGAAAGGAAGTGGGCTTAGCAATTACAGACACATAGGCTTCCTATGTATCTTTTTTTATTTTAATAGTTCTACAGCTGTCATCAATTATTCAAAGCCCAATTTAGATGTTGTTGTTCTTTAACTCTACTAGCTAGCCCACTGGGAATTAGTATGTTAGCACTGGCCATAAGCTGACACATCTTGCACTCAGTATAAACTGTTCCCTAATCTGTAGCACGCAGATCCTTTGGCTCTTTATGAACTGGCCATCCCGTAAGGCTAAGCAGGTTGATTAGCTCCAATGTGGAGCCATGGATACATGGATGACTGGTTTTTTTGTTTGTTTTTTTGTTTTTGTTTTTTTAACATAGAGGTTTAAGGACCCCAATGGCTATGCCAGATGTTCCAAATCTACCTTGTAGCAGTGAAATTCCTACTTAAAGGATTCATTCTCCTAGAAAATATTAATGCAAATGTGTCAAGGTTGTCATGAAATTTGACTCATATCATTTCAAGGGGAAGAAAATAAATTAAAAATAAAACATAAAAAAAATCAGTGACCCATGAGATTCCTGCAATTTGGGGTTATCTAATGATTTCATAGCTGAAGAACACCTAGTCAAGGTCTTGGAAATAATGTTTTAGCCTTTACTCGGAGATACATGGCTACATTACCAAACACTAACCGCATTTAACTGTCGTAATGTTACTAATAGGAATTACTCTAAAGCATGGCGGTGTCTGGCGCTGTGCCTGACCCTGAATGCCACACAGCCAATTCTCAGTGAAAGAAAACACCATTCTTCTATCAGGTTTTCTGCCTTGGAAAGTCCCTGTAATAACATAGCAAATTAAATATGGCTTTTGGGAGTAAGCGAGAAAATAATTAGGGTGCTTTGATATAAACCCCTGAATGCTTTTATGCAAAGGTTGGCTTGCTGTGGCATACAAGTGTTTTACTTATTCTTGTGTGAGCTGCTTTCCTCATGGTCATTCAGAACATTGGTTTGAAGAATGACGTCTTGCTTTTAAGTATAAGGTATTCTCTGGAGAGGATTAGTTATTTGGTCTGGCATCATAGGTAATGCTCATATCTAGGAGATGCTCTGTGCCTGGCATTTTGTTCTTCCAGGTCTTTGGTGTGACTGCCAGTTTAAAGCAATGACTTATCTCTGTGCTAAAGGAGACAGACACAACAAGAAGAAAGAGATTCCAGGCTTTCTTCCTGTCTTTAGTCACCTAGGGAGCCCCAGGGAGGAGCCAAGGCTTTTAGCAAGAGGAGCTTCTGAGTCCCTATTTCAAAAGCAGCCACATTTTACAGATCTTGGAGGAGTATGTGGGTACTAGTCATGAGAATATATTTCTTACAATTATATTTTCCTTGTAATTTGGAGGGATTTTTTTTCCATGTAAGATATAGCCTTTTGGCTAGAATGTAGATAGAGGCATGAGAGAATTCTTTTCTACCCGGTGTGCTAGTCCTTAATAAGAAAGGATGGTGGAATAGGCAATTTCCGTGCAAGCATGTTAGCAAGGGGGAAAGATTAGGTGGGTGACAGATTGGAAAATTGTATGAATTAAGGCTATGAGGAACTATGCCTCCCTCAGACCATTTTATTATAGCCCAGTGATAATTGCTAGCCTTTCCTCCTCATTGGATTTAGTGAGCATTTTATAAGCATTCTAAGCATACTTGAGAAGCAAAAGATGTCTATATGTTGACCTACAAAGAGCACTGCCATGCTTTAGGACCAAATTTGAACATTTTGAGAATCAACTGGAAGCTAAAAATAATGAAAAATTGTCTACAGCAAGTCATAAACTGGGACTTTCTTGAGCCAAGTAGAATATTTGTCACATTAAAATAAAATAGCAGGAGCTGAGGGATGTCTCAGTCCTTGCCACTAAAACCTGATGACCTGAGAGGTCTGTCCTAGATGCTAGATAAAATGACACACATCAGTAATCCCAGTTCTAAGATGAGATAGAAGGAGGCAGAAACAGGAGAAATGCTCAGACACTCACAGGACCAGACAATCTAGACATGTCATGCATAAGTGCAAACAAGAGAGGCTTGTCCTGAACAAAATTAAGGAAAGAACTCACTAGTAAAAGTTGTCCTCTGACTTTCATACACATTACATACACATATGCACTTGCTTTGTTTGTTCGTTCATGTTTTTCATTTCTAGTCCCTCTACCCAGGTGACTCTAGGCCAAGCAGCACAATCACAGACAGTGTTGTAGAACTTTCTTCTAGAGAAAGAATGATTCACCCAAGAAGATGTTTATAAATCAAAAAGAGAAAGAGGAAACCACTATTTGGGTAGCTTCCCAGTTAGTATAGCTCAAAAGGTGTCTCACTCAAAAGTACAGGCAACCTACCATTCATAATCTAAGATGATTTAAAATGAAGCTGGAGTCAGAATATGATTTTTATGGAAGCCTGACCTTTGGTCTTGCTCATTTCATTACCAAGTATTTTACTGGTGACATTTAATCTAGGCCAAAGTTCGTCCCTCTGCGTTTTGAAGCTGTGCCATTTCATCGTGTGGTATTTTGCTTTTGATTAAGGTGCCAGAGCATTAGTTGCCTCATAAATTCAATAGCAGTTAAATATTTTATGTAAGCATGCTATTTTTCAAAAATCCTGACTATGGAAAGGTAACGTCTAATTTGACATAAAATATTAAAATAAGGACTCTCTCAAGTGTGAAAAGTTGCCGTTATCAGTGGTGGGCTGAGGTGCATCTTAACTAGGCCTTGCAGATGTGCAACAGCAGCATGCATGCCAGACCACAGGCTTAGTGTGGCACTGCTCCTCTTGTTCCCCAAGACCTGAGGATACCGAAGGACCCACCTCTCCAGAGAGCTGAGGGCAAGCCAGCTGATCAAGAGTGGAGAGATTCAAGATGAATATTTTCACTATTCCAAATGTTGCCAAAGGAAAACACAGAGTAGATAAAAATAGAAATACACAAGCAATTTAAACTGGGAAGAGATTGTAGTTTGACTTGACCACTTCTCTAATGGTCCAGACCACCTGCACGCAGGTTACCTGGGGAACACATTTAGTATACACAATCACAGGCTTCCTGCCAGATTGCTGAATCAGTGTGTAAGCAGGATTTGCAAATCTGCATCTTTGATAATTCTTCCAGGTAATTTCCATGCATACTACAATCAGGGAATCCTCCTTGCATGAACCACATCCAGAAGTAAAACATCCAGGTTTACAAAAGGATAAAATAAAAATAAAAATTATGTAATTACAGGATATTTTGGAGGGAGTTGCTTGCTAGTGTGTTTTTGTCTTGTATTTTGAGCTTGAGGGGGGTTTGTTTTGTTTTTGTTTTTTGTTTTCTTTTTAACTTTTGTTGTTATTGTTTCTTCATTTTTTTCCTTCAAATGACTGCAAATTAAAAAGAAGGAGAGATAAAGAGATATCCCAAAGCCCAGAGGCGTGGCTCATTAAGTCAGAGGAAATGGATGTCTGAGAATCAGACAAATAATTGCTGTGGGATTGTAGAACACTGGAAGCTGGGGGACCAGCTCCAAGAACTCTTGGGACTGACTGTACATTGTTATTTGCCACTTCTACACATCAGTGAGAATGCCTACCCCATGGTAAGGCAGGCTCAAGATGACTGCTAGTGTACAGACCAGAACTTTCTAGATGTCAGCAAAGCATCTTGGTGATGCATGTCAACATACATGCACTCTGTTCTGCCACTTCCATTTTACCTTATCCTGAATTGTCAGCAAGGAGAACGGATGTCCATATTAATAACTAGAGACCTGCATTTAAGCCAAGAAAAATAAACCCACTGATAGCTCTACAGACAGCTGGCTTGTTATAAGTGCAGCCAAAAGGAAATCTATGGCGGTTGGTATATCTGGAAGGACTATAATATTTGAGAGCAGGGCATGATGGGATATGAATCATATGTCTTTGCTTAGGAAACTCGTTTTGCAGAAATAATCAGATTGTTGTTAAACACGATATTTTGCTATAAACAATAGAGAAAATGGAAATGATATTATGATAAAGTCATGATAGGTTTCAACCCCCTAGAGAATTTAATTATGACACAGACAGGAAGTCTCTGTGTCTCCTTTTTTTCTAAAAACCAATGAAGAGGTTACAATATTGTTCCTTTGAATATGATTCTGATTAAAGGCTGGAAATTACTCTCAATGAGAAATGAAGAAGTGCAGCACCTTGAAGAGTGTTCTTTTGAAAGAAATAAATGCTGGCTATAATCAGACCTGGAACTAAGATCGGCCTTAAAAGAATATTACAAAAAAATTTAAAAGCAGGTTTGTCCTTTGTATGAGCCTTGGAGGAGAATGATTTTTAAAAAAAGGAAGAAAGAAAAAAAATGAACCTCACATAATCTTCATTTGATAGGGAGGAAAATATGTCTAAAAAATTGAATTCATCTGCAGAGGAAGCTTTCTTCACAGATTGGAAAATAAAAGAACACAGAGGAAAAGAGTGAGAAGGAATGAAAACAAGAGCCAAGCCTGCACTTAGAGCAGCGGCCAGAATTTCTGGGTGTCCTGGAGAGCACTGGGGAAAAGGAAGGGCCTTGAAAGCAATGCTCAGAGACCAGCTGTGCACAAAGACCAGATAGGATGGCCACTCAAGGAAAATGGCACAATGTGAACAGATGATAGAAAAGTTTGCCAGATTATCAGTCTATTAATCTTTATATCCCCTCAGGCTGACAGTGCCTGTCACCTATCAAACGTGTCACAAGTGTTCAGTGTCCAGATGGATGAAAAATTCAAAAAGTGACAGTGATTTTTGAAAACATGAGAGTAAGTGCTACAGAGACAACTCACAGGGTAAAAGAGCATACCATTGTTGTAGAGGACCTGATTGTATATATGGACAACATGCATACCTGGAACCTGCAGAGGGCATTGGACCCCCGGGACCTGGAATTACAGATAGCTGTAAGCCACTATGTGAGTATCGGAAACCAAACCTTGGTTCTCTGTAAGAGCAGCAAGTACACTTAACCACCAAGCCATTTCTCTACCTCAAAATAATTCCTTCTTTCTAAAAACGTGAATAATACAATAAGCACAGTTTTTGAGGGGGACATTTTGATATCAAGATAAAAGTGAAATTGATAAAAGAATCTAATAGTAGTTCATCTCTCTTAGGACTATAAAGGATAGCTTTTCAAGAAATAAAGAATCTGGAAAGCTGATGTCAGATTGGTTATTACCAATGAATGTTCAGGATCAAAGCAGCTGAGTTCCAAGTCAATTGGAATAGTGGTAATGCAAAATTTCAGGAGAATTAAAAAAAGGTATTAGTGGAATTTCAAAAACGTTTCAATTTCTGCCATAATTCTTCTATACTGTCTTACAAAGCAGATAACTTTAGAATGATTTATATAAAATTGCTATTTAGACTCTATATAAAAAGAATAGTGTAATGAAAAACAGAGAATTTATGTCTTATAAGATTAACTAGATTAACATAATAATGTCAGGGGCATGGCCTTTAGAGAACATTCTGTAGAATTCCACCCTACCTCTTGGAAAAAAAATACAGAGAAAGTTTAACTCAGTGGCAGTTGAAACAGATTGGTTTTTGATTCCCAAGGGTGACCCAAGAGGACTCAATAGAATGAGAACATCCCAAATGATGCTGAATGACTCTGCCAGGCTTTGTCTGATCAATCACTTACATTAAAAATCTCTGAAGCAATATATAAAATTTGGATATAGCACAAAGCTAGATGCAAAAGTAATACTACACAGCCACCCCAGGCAAGACGGTGTGTATTTATCTCTTCCTCATTCTCTCCAATAAGGGTAAATATTAACCCTGAAAACAATGGGAGGCTACTAGAATTTCAAAAGGTGACATGAAAGGTTGAAAGAATGTGGCCTTATGAAGATGGTCACATATAATTTCTGGAATCTATGGATTCACCTTCTTTGGTCAAAAGAACTTTAGAGATGTGATTGACGATCTTGAGATTATCTGGAGTTATCTGGGAAGTATGCATATAAGGGTTGTTGGTGGTGATGTGTGGATGTGTGTGAGTGTGTGTGTGTGTGTGTGTGTGTGTGTGTGTGTGAGAGAGAGAGAGAGAGAGAGAGAGAGAGAGAGAGAGAGAGGCTAGCTAGAGAGGGCTTTTGAAACCTCTCAGTGAAACATCTCCTCCAAGAAGGCCATACTTACTTATTCTTCTACTTACTCTTCTCAAGCAGTTCTACTAGCTGAGGACCAAGCATTCAAATGTATGACCTTATAGAGGCCATTCTCATTCAAACTATCACAGAGGAGATATGTTAACTTTGAATGTAGAATGATGGACCAAAAACTCAGACATATGAGCCACCACTAAAAATCTGAATAAAAGCAGAAAATGGATACTTTCCTAGAGTTTCCATAAGGAACCACTCAGGTTGTACTTTAGCAAAGGAAATTAAATTTGCTACCTACAGGCATCATAGAGCATGAAAACATTCATAACACATTCTAACCTAGTAAATAATATTCTCCCATAGGTTAGAGACTTTTCCTATCAAATGTCACCAGGTGCTCAGTTATGAAAAAGCTACTTCCATAGACTCAATCAGCAAGAACTAAGACAGGTAAGATTTCCATTGACATAAAGCACAAAATGAAAAAATAGCTGTTCATAGGTTCTAAAAGATAGGCTGTCGTATGTTCTTATAGCCAATGGAGACCTGCATATTAAGACTATACAAGGTCACTACGTGGCGAAAGAAACTAAATAGAATTCAGAAATTCTTAGTGTATTGGACAAAATGTCCCTGATCTGATTGAAAATCACCCTTTCTATCAAAAGCCATGCAAATTATAAATTGAATGAGAAAAGGCAGTCAGCTGACCTGAAAGCTGAGGTGAATCAGATCATCTGATAATGGATTTTAAAGAAGCCATCATAAAAAATGATTTTTAAAAGCACCTTATAAATTCTCTTGAAATGAGTGATACAGTAGAAAAGCTTAGCAAACTGCAGAAGTCAGACAAAGGAGACAAAGAAACCAGCGGATAGTGCAGAACCCAAAACCAGCAACAGTGGCAGAAGAGAACACAACAGGGAAGCGGAGATGACAGGAAAGATGATCCATGAAAGTAAGGACATATGCATAGCATATGCATAGCTCATAGAATGAGCAGAAGTCACTGTGTGGAAAAGGAGGGCGACAGAGTCACAAGGGTCTGTGGGAAAGTGGTAATACCTCATCTCTAATTAGTCAGAGTCTAAGGTAAAAGGAGAAAGAGTAAAGTCTTCTGAACTCTTAATCACTAGAAACTTGTCTAAAGTTGGTGAGATATGCAAACTAGTAGGTCTAAGAAGTCACATAACCCACAAATAGATAAAACAATCAAACAAACACAGAATAACAAAACCAAGACAGAGTTTCATTAAACTTCTGAGAACATCTAAGAAACAGGGAGAAAAGGCAAAGCAGAGAGAGAAGACACACGCTATCTAGAGAGGAATGCCAACTTGATTGCTGCTGGCAGAGTTCTCACTTAAACTAGTTTTTCAAAGGCTGAAAGGAAAGAACTGTCTGCCATGGATTCATAGGTAGTAAAACATTCATGAAAAAAGAGGAAACAAAATCTCAGATAAAAGAAAACTAAAAGTTGTTCTGAGTAGACGTGTGGTTAAAAGATGGCCTATGGAGTTTTCATGTAAGAAGCACATAATAAAAAGAGCTACCTTTGAGTGTAGGTGTGTAACACTTCCCATTGCTGTGATAATCTGAGAAAAACAGCTTACAGTGGAAAGGTTTATTTTGGTTTTATACATCATAGGTTTTAGTCCATTATTTGTAAGGAGGGCATGGTAAAACAGAGACGATGACATTGTGGTACCCAGGAAACACATGCTAGTGGCTTTCCTTCTATATTTGTATTTATTCTGTCAAAGTCCCCTGTTGTCACCCACAACTTGGCAAGTCTTTCAAAATCTTAGTTATGCATCTTGGAAAACACCGTCATGGACAGACACAGTCTAGTACTTTAGAGATCTCCTAGGCCCTTATCAAGCCAATCAAGTGGACAATCAAAATTAATCATCTGGTGGCTAGAGAGATTTCCCAGTGCTTTAGAGCACTTATTTGCAGAGGACCTTATTGCAGAGGAAGATGAAACCATCTTCTGGTTTCAGTGGACATGAGGCACACACATGATTTATTTTAAATGTGTTAGTAAGCATTTATACACTCAAAAATAAAGAAAGAACTAACATAATAATAACCTTGTATCTTAGTTAGGGTTTCTATTGCTGTGATGAAAGACCATGACCAAAAAGCAAGTTGGAGAGAAAAGCACTTATTTAGCTTATACTTCCGTATTTCTCAAGACAGGCAACCAAACAAGAAACGAACCTGGAGATAGGAGCTGATGCAGAGGCCATGGAGAAGTGCTGCTTACTGGCTTGCTTCCCAAGACTTGATCAGCCTGCTTTTTTATACAACCCAGGACTGAAAGCCCAGGGATGACATCACCCACCATGAGCGGGGCCCTCCCCCATCAATCCCTAATTGAGAAAAATGCTTTATAGCTGGATCTCATGGAGGCATTTTTTTTTCAATTGTGACTCCTCTCTGACAATGCTAGTTCATGTTTTGACTAGACACAAAAAAGTATTTAGTACACCTTGTATACTTATATATGTTTCAAATTGACAAAGTAACAAAGATTTCCAGAAGCTATCAGAAAACAACACAACAATGCAACTCAGTAATACAAATTCAAATTGGCAAAGTAACAAAGATTTCCAGAAGCTGTCAGAAAACAACACAACAATGCAACTCAGTAATACAAGCCAATATTTAGAGGTGTAGTGATTCTATTTATTTAATATTTGTAAAGTGTCAAAATTGTAGAAGTAGCCAAGAACTTTTATTGGTTAAAGCATCTCAGCAGCCCAATCTATGATAATCTTTACTCTGAGATAGATTTATACAGACTTATAAGAATAACATCTACTCAAATAAGATACACAGAGGTGTATACCATATAGACCCAGCTTTGGGTTCTCTCCATCTTTTCTACAATCTGGAAACTCTAAGTTGACATTGGTTTGGAGGAATAAGCCTTTCATTTAGCTGTATGCCAAGTTTAGAGTCATGCTTTCAAATAGCAGGGTAGAAATTCAGAGATTTGTGAAAGGGTCAAGAATAGTGATAAATAAAAAGACAAACATTTCTTTTCCCCCTGAGCTTCTCTAATTAAGCAAGTATTAGAATTTAAGTGCATTACTCAAGTAAAACAATGTTTGAGTATTGGTATGATTTGCAAGTTAATGTTGCAGGATTGTGTCCAGCATGGCCACATGTGCCTATCCTAGTGTTGAGGGCACATTGACCACCGAGGCTAAATAAAAGGGTGAGCTCCATGTTCAGTGAGGGATCCTGTAAGAAAAAGTAAGGTGGAAGTCTGGCAAGCTGGTTGAGAAGGTAAAGGTGCTTACAGCCAGTCCCAGGGCCCACATAATAAATGGAGAGAACTGACTTCCACAAGTTATTCTCTGACATCTATGCCACCTTCCACCAGATAAATGAATGTAAACATTTTTAGTTAAAAATAAAATGAGGAACAATGGAGGAAGACACAGACTTGCACAGATGTGTCCTCTGTTTTGCAGATGTGCGTGTATAGTTGCACTACCTTCATATACATGCATGCACATATACCACACAAACAGACACACACATACAAATCAATAACAACAGAAGCAAAATGATCAAAAACATAAATGTGCCTTAGAAGAAAAGAAAAATTTGAAAAATCATGAATTTTAATGCCTGTTGGTTAAAGATTCCCTAGATATGACAGAAACATATCAAATCAAATCACAATTCTGATCACAGAAACTGATGAATCTGACTTCAATAGAGCTAAAATTTCTGACTTACAAGCATTGTCATCAAAGTACTAAAAAGGCAAACTTCATACTGACTTAAAATAGTGCACTCATTATTCTTGATAAAAGGTATGTATCTAGAATTTAAACAAAACAACAATAATAACAGCAACCACAATAACAACAATAGAACCCAAATCCTAGTAGTGGAATTGACTGGCTATTTCGACCAATAAGATAAGTGGCTGACAATAAAACATGAAAAGACATTCAGCATCTGTCCTTGGAGGAATAATATTGAAACTGTAACAAGAAAATTATCATATTTGTTAAAATAACTAAAATTGGGGAGGAGGATCCCACAGATTGTGTAGAGTGACGGTATGATTGCAGAGCTACTGGAACCCTCAATTATTTGAGGGGGGGAGGGCAAACATAAAATGGCACATTCACTTTGGAAAACAGTTTGGCTGTTTACCATACAGTGAAGCATATGCTTACTACAACCTATAATCAAGTCCTAGGCATTTCTCCAGGGGAAATTCAAACGTATGTTCTTATAAAGTCCCCAATGCATATGTTTATAGTGACTTTATTCACAATTGGAGAAAACTGAAGACAACACACGTGTCCCTCATCAGGTGAATTGCTACCTCTGACATAGAAAATTGCTCAACAATAGTAAGTGGTAAAAATTGATATAGATAAAGACAGGGATGGATTGAAACTCCATTTTGCTAGATAAGAAGGTCTAGATATGTTTAAAAAGTTTATCTAGTATATAATTCCAACCATATGACCTTATCAAGAAACATACATATAGAGGAACGAGGGTTTATAATTAGTTGTAGGGTTTGGAATTCATGAAATTTTAATACAAAGAGGCTCAAGGACATGGTATTGTATGAAGAAAGCAGTGTATCTTGTCACTTGTTATATGCTAGTGTTGCTTGCATATTTGCATTTGTGAAACTAATTGGATGAATGTTATAGATAAATTATATTCAAAACTGATGCACAGCTGAGAATAGCAACTGAGGCACAGAGCTGTCATATGTTGCTCTTGCAAGTATAAAATGCTACAAGCACTTGAAGAAGACTGTTTACTGCTTCTTCAAAGCTGAACACATACCTTCACTTCAAAAGTTTATACTCTTGAATTATTTCAAGGGAATTGCACATCAAAAATGACTATAGTTATTCATTATATTTTCATTTGTTTAATTCACCAAAGGAAGTAACCCAAGTAGAAATATTAGAAAGATGTGTTAAATTAGCAGAATAAATTATGTACTCTTTTTCAGTTAAAAGAATTAACTACTGATACAACATAAGTGAATCTCACAGAGATGATAATGGGGGAAGAAGATCAGCTTTGTGGACTACACAGCCATGACTCATCTTAGACAAAATGTGTAAGAGGCAAAATACTTAAGGGGCAAAATGATTCCATTGCATTAAGAAGAATATTAAGGACCTCCTGAAAAATTTATAACCTACTACTAGGAAACCTACTAATGTAAAAATTTTCTAAGGTATAACCTGATACATAAATAAAAGGTGTTTAAATACAATAAACTTCTAAGTCTGACATGACATTCCCACTGGTGCAAGAATGGCACTAACGTCGTGGAAGTAACCAACAACTTTTCAATTGAAGTCCAGTTTCATAAGATGAGATTCATATGTTTATCATTTCCAAGAAACAATGGCTATATGGGCCATAGACTCTAGGGGAGAGATTACTACCCTTATTTTACTAAATGTATACACATATACTTATATACTCCTAAATATATAAATACAACTTTTACTCTGTTTTGAGCTACTTGTATGTATATGTTTTCAGGGCTGATCATTTGGTATTGAGTAATCAATTGGGAACTTTTTCCTGGCGAAGACTATTTCTTCGGATCTCCTCACTCCTCAGTTTTTTATAGTTATTGGTGTCTATCTAGTGCTGTTCTTGTTCAGCTCATGCTTAGGTTGCCATGTTAGCCAGACTTTCAGTATTGTGTTTTGCTTTTTCTGAGACAGAGTCTCACTATGTAGTATGTAGACCTAGCTGGCCTAAAAATTTGCTATGTAGACTAGACTGGCCTCAAACTAACCCTGTATAGATACACCCACCTCTGCCTCCCCAGTGCTGGGATTAAAGATGTGTACCTCCATTTGTGTATTTTACAGTATTTGAAAGTCACTTATAAAATTATAGAACAAGAATGAGCATGGCTTTGGGAGCCTTTAGAACCAAAGATGACAAAAGAGTGACAAAAGGATGGAAACCATGGAAACTGGGTTCCTAGGTCAACTGCAGTTCATTACAATATCCTGTTGTGCATCACAGGTCAACTGCAGTTCATCAGAATATCCTGTTGTGCACACATTATTTTTGCCATAGAATACATTTAGAAAAATGTTAAATTGTACTTACTGAATAAGAAGTAGTGGAAGAAGGAGGGGGGGAGAGGAGGAGAGTAAGATAGGAATGTAAGAAGTGAAGGACCCTGTTACCTGCTGTGCTGACAGTAGAACAGACAGGTGTAACCAAAGGGCAAGAGAGTAGGGGGTCTAAACGGCAGTAGGAGGGTGAAGAGCAGATCACATGACTGACTAGGCACAGATTCTTTTGCAGATGTTGGGAATCATAGGTTCAACGAAGTAGGGAGAAGAAGATGCTTTGTTAGAGAGATGATAGAAGCAATGAGGGAAAGAACTGCAGACAAGTTCTGATCTTTACAGCCAAGAGGGTTTCTTGTTTGTTTGTTTTTTAAACTTTACTCCCTCCATATTCTTTGATGTGAAAGAAAACCCTCAGTACACACTACCACACACAGAGTAAATTACTTGGGAAAAGAAAGCTAACACATCTTTATGCTACCATTTTCAAATCTGTCATCCACACATGCTTGCCTCTAAAATGAATTCTAAATTGACCTTTTATATTTTTTTTTTTGAGTAAAAATCAGAAATTCTAGACTTTTGAAATCAGCATTCTTCCTTCGGCCAGGGAGAAGGCTGCATTTTCCTGGTTCTGAAACCAATTCCATTTGCATTTTCAGCTCTCTTTTACACAGCAGTGTCAGAGGATTTCAGATATCAAATACAGCAGTTCTTCAAATGAGGGATGTGATGAGCTAAAGAAAAAAATCTTTCCATTTGGTCAGTTTTGTCAGACTTTAGCCACACGTGGGATCTTAAGTCTTTCACTTTGAGGTAGTTACGGTTTTTTAGAACAATAAAAAAATTTTAACTTGGATCCAAAATGTTCCAAACACTTTTCACTTCCATCCGTCTTTCTTTCCTTGAAGTCCTCCAGACAGTATTGGCAAGTGAGTTGAGTCGAGATCTTATCTAAAAGTCACCCAGCTCAGCATGGTCTTACAGAAGAAGCTGAAAGGAAGAATTCACAGTGGTCAAGGCACGAAAGACTGAACTTGATCCATAATTAAACAGTTTGTTCACACGGTTAGGCAAAGAGCTTACAGTGATTGCCAATCTCTGATGTTCTTTTGTGAGCCTTATCTACATTTGAAAGCTTGTTTTTAAAACATTTCTTTGGCAAGTAGTCTAAATTATTCACTGCCTCAATATTAATTTTAGTTATATATTCCTGTGGCAGATTTTATACAGTGGGATAGAATCGTTTTTTGAAGATTTTTAATTAAGGCAAGTCAAAGCTATTGTGCTAATTAATAACAATAATAATAAATAGACACTCCACACATGTACACTGTGTCGTTCTGGCTCATTAGGTAGAACATGTAGCAAATAGCAATCAAAGCATCACTTCTTTGAACATTTGCTTTAATTATGGTACACCATAGTACATATAATATTTATTCTAGGGGTATAGAAAGGATTTTAAGATGAAAAAGTATAATTATGGTAATTACACGTTGGAGCTTTTCTTTCTTGAATATTTCCTTTAGAGGTATGTACGCCATAAAAAAATAGTAAGTGAAAAGGCTCTGGGCATGAACAAACACTTCATTTTTAATAATCCTCATCCGCTCAACACCGCTGCCATATTAGCATACTGTCATTTCTGCTTTTTACTTTTTCTTTTAAAAATCTATTTGCATAATTATGTAGAATGCAATCTCTCTCTCAGGTTGTTCTGGGGTATGAGGCACTTAGCATTGCTTATTACAGTAGAAGAGAAGCCTCTGTAGATATTCATGACATTTTCCTAACTGAAAAGAAAATAAATGTATGCTTTCCCTCCTGTTTTTTTGTTTTGTTTTGTTTTGTTTTTTACTTTTTGGGTTTTTTTCCCAGCCTCTTTATGAAGAGGAAGACTTTGGCACATTAGAAGAATGACTTTAACACTGTCTTACTTTCTTTCTGAAATGCCACGTATGTCATATAAAAATACATGTGCTCATGGGCTTTAATTTTTGCGATGAGAAATAGATGAAAACATGACATGTATATTTCTTATTTTTCACTCATATATAAGTGAGGTAAGAATAAATAATAAAAGAGTATTGGCAAAATAGTGGACAAGGTCCTCCAGATTCATATAAAGCACTTAGAGACACATTCTTCATATCTCATGACTTGCCCATATGTAAAAACTATTTAGGTTATAAGTATTTGTTTATGTCAATATTTTGTAGAACTGTATTTCATGAAAAAGTATTCCTCTCCTTACAAGATCAAAAAAAGAAATGAGATGAAGTAGAAAAATACAGGAAAAAAAAAAAGAAACCAAGCCAAAATTTCCACAAATTTCTCTTTCTCATTACTGAGAAATTTGTTTTAGATGATATTCTAGTGTCCCTTTATTCACACATTAGCAGTCTTCAGAATAAGTTAGGACATAAAAATAGTAATTTAAATAACACTTAAAACTTCTAATTGAATTTCTCTTACCTCCAAAAGTTAAGAGCAGAGATTTAAGAATCCTTGCTCTCTCCTCTCTTTCTCTTTGTCTCTCTCTCTCTCTCCCTCCCTTCTTCCCTCCCTCCCTCCCTCCCTGCCTCCCTCCGTCCCTCTCTTTCTCCCTCCGTTTCTCTCTCTCTGTCTCTCTTCCTCCCCTTATGCACCACACACATTTATCTATACAAGACATATTTCTTGAACACAGTTTAAGTATTTAAATTAGAAATAACAAAATTTTATAATGTTTCTTTCTTAAGCAGAAGTTTTTAGTGTGTTACAGTTTATCACACAATAGTAGGGAGAGCTGTAGTGGTAGCTTTAGGGTTAATGTTTGAAGAAACATATCTGTAAAACCCAAGAAGATTTATTAAAAAATGACCACGCCTACATCAGGGAGAGAGGCTGGAAGGACAACTGTACCAGCTGGAGGATGGGAGGAGTTCTAGGATCCACTGTCTTCTGAACGTCACATGGTCACTGCAATCTTGAACCCAGGCAGGGCTGCTTGTGAATACCAGCGGAAGACCTGCACAAGACTGGGTCTGTGATCCTTTCGTCACGGATTGGGGGCGGGATTGGGGTCGGCGACACTCAGGAGGCTCCATTCCTTACTGTTTTGGCAGTAAACGGTTCCTGGGTAAAGGGGAACCATTTTCTTCAGTGATGTAGCTACTTGTAAGGTGCCCATGATCCAATAAATAACCTCTACAGTCACACAAGCAACCCTAATTAAAGAAATAGTACGAGGAGGAAGGCTAGTTGCAAAGAGTGGAAGGGTAATGACAGGTGAATCCAGGCACAATACATTGTGTTGTATACTCGTATGAAGGGTCAAAAAATTAAAAATAGAAGATTAATTTTACAAAATAAGCGATGACCCATGCTTCTGTTGGTCGGAGATGGTAAAAAACGCTAGCTGACTGCTGGTATCTCTCTAAAGCCTGTACTTACATAGCTCTGGGTACCCATTCCAAACAGGGCAGCGTAAGTCAGTTTGCTCCATTTCTCCCAAGGAAAGGCTTGTGGGGAGCTTCAGGAAAGCTTCGGATTAGCATTCCCTTTGGTCCTGGACCTGCGCAGCAAAGCTAGCATTTCTGTAGCCCACCTCAGTGCAGAGAAGACCTGGGAGAGGGAGGCTGGGCTTGTTGGAATTTGAAGGATTGAGTAGGCAAGTGTGAAGCCATCAGGGAGGAACGACTCCCTGCAAAGCTCACAATTCCTACTGCTCTCCAGTTTGATTTTTCCTTCCTGCCTTATATGGAACAAAGCCAATGTTAGCAAGAAAATGTATGTAGGAGGTAAAATGTGAAGACTTACATGTCTGAAGGGAGTTATTTTTAAACGACATATTTCAGATTTTAAAAATATTTTCCTCCCTCCTAAGCACTGTGAAGGAAACATTGCTACTTCCTCCCACATTTGCTCTCTCGGCCTCCGTTTTAACACGTCTAAAAGTGAATTATCTAGAATAAATTATATAAGCATAATTACTTCAGGTTGTAGCCCGTATTGGCGTAAACGACCCTACCTTCCCTTACTGTGGTTCACTATAGTTCTTTTTTCTTGTTATTTAACTTGTGTCATTTGTGATAGTTTTCATTACATAGGGTGTTCTCCTTTAACCTTAAAAATAACAATAATTTCACTAATTATAAATGTGGGCTAATGCTGAAATTCATGGAAATATATGATTACTACACTCTTTCTGAAGTTACATATTTCTTTGGAAACTTCAAAAGATTCTTTAATTCCCCCCCCCCTTTTTTTAAAATAAGGCTTTACCATTTACTAGCAAGGACAGCTGTGATTTTTCCCATGTGGAGACCAGTGACTATAACCACATAAATATGTTGATATTGATCTTTGTGTGTCAATTTTCCTAGAATACTGTAAAACTCAGTTTACTGACTTAAGGCTATAGTATTTCCAGAGACCTTACTATTCTTTTGAATTTATAAAAGTTACTCTCCTTATGAAAGAAAAGTTATATTATAGTTCAATATCTTTTTTCTCAACAGTAATTTTCATGTTTGCTTTGCATATATATGTATGTAAATATGGATATATATATATATATATATATATATATATAGTGTGTGTGTGTGTGTGTGTGAAGGAAACATAGAAATATTATAGTATACATTATATTTAATTCATTCTATCCACTATAATTTCTAGATTATCTTCAGTAATATTTATTCAAGATTTATTTTGCTTTTAATCATCCAAACTACTTTAGACAAAGTTGATGAAACATTTTCAGAGCTTTCATATTTAAAAATACTGAAGTTATTCCCAAGAGAACGCTTTTAGGACATAAACAGTCACTGTGTTTGTTCAAAGATTGATTAGAACATTCAATATTACTAGATTCCTTCTTCAGTTAAGATCAATTGATAAATCTAACAGACTTCCATTTAATACACGAACAGATTATATATGTTTGGCAAACTTTCTTAAAATTTGTTTGTGAAATTGAAAGATGTATAATTCCTAAGAGATTTTTGAAAGAGGCAAACACTGCAACAGCTGTACTATTTAAAGACATCTGCATCTAAGGCGATCTGGATAAGCACTATTGAAGTGGGCATATACTATTAATGAAGCACCCTGGAGACCAGGAATGAAGCACATGTCCTTGGCTGAGTTTGTGCAGAGCATCAGAACAAGCCTGTGCTTTGCTCCTCTTTCTCTTTCATGAGCTATCTTCTTTCCTAGGCATTCCCTGGTAAGACTGTGAGACTGCCATCCCCCCCATGTATAGTGTCCATTTAATTATTTTCTGGAGTGTTAGCTGAATTGTCATGAAATGTCACTTTATTTTTTATCTTCAGATTTGTATTTCTCAGAAATTTTAAGAGATAACTCTGATAAACATAGCAAACTTGCCTGACAGTTATTTTCTTTCGGGGCTTAAAAATATCATTCCGTGGTTTTGGCTTTTTCTGGAATTCCTGGCTTTTAGGATTGCTGACAAGAGACTGATGCTACTCTGCTGTTCTTAACCCTGAAGGTGGTTGGTATTTTTCCCTTGCAACTTTGCATATGGTTTCTTTCCTTTCTGCTTTCTGCATGTTAACAGCAATAGATTGTGGAAAAGTTCTCTTGCCGTGTCTATCTGGGGTCCTTAAGGCCTCTTAGGTTTTGATGTCCATTTCTTTCTCTAAGTTTGAGAAACTTCCTGGTATAATCTTATTGAACAAAATCTGTAAACCTTTAGACTTTGGCTTAGCTCCTTCTACTCATGAATTCTTACATACGGTTTTTGGGTGTATTACAAACTTTTAGAAGTTTTGATTATATTCATTAGTACTTTTCTTTTTTTTTTATTGGATGATTTATTTACATTTCCTATGTTGTCCCCTTACCCCATCCCCCACCACCCCCTCGGAACCCCCAATCCCCTCGCCCCTCCTCCTTCTTCTCTGCGGATGTAACCTCTATCTACACCCCCCCACTCCCACCTCCCCACCCTCAAAATTCCCACCCCCTGGGGCATCCAGCCTTCATGAGGTCAAGGTTCTCTTCTTCCACCTATGCCCAGCAGGGCCCTCCACTTTTACATATTCAGCTGAAGCCCTGGATCCCCCCCCAAGTGCTCCCAGGCTGGTGGTTTAGACCCTGGGAGCTATGGTTGGTTGGTATTGTTGCTCTCCTCATGGTGCCACAAACCCTTTCAGCTCCTTCAGTCTTCACTCTAACTCCTCTATTGAGAACCCCATGATCAGTTCAATGGCTAGTTGTGAGCATCTGCCTCTGAATATGTCTGACTCTTGAAGGCCTCTGAGGAGATATCCATATCAGGCTCTTATCAGCATGCACTTCCTGTCTTCCACATCAGCATCTACCTTTGGTGATTGCACATGGGATAGATACTCAGGTGGGGTGGTCTTGAGACGGCCCCTCCTTCAGTTTCTGTCCCTCACTTTGTCTCCATATTTGCTCCCTTGAGTATTTTGTTGCTCCTTCTAAGAAGGACCGAATCACCCTCACTTGGTCTTCCTTCTTTATGGGCTTCATGTGGCCTGTGAGTTGCATCTTGGGCATTTCAAGGTTCTAGGCTAATATCCAATAATCAGTGAGTGAATACCATGTGTCTTCTTTTGTGATTGGCTTACCTCACTCAGGATGATAATTTCTAGTTCCATCCATTTACCTAGGAACCTCTCGAATTCATTGTTTTTAATAGCTGAGTAATACTCCATTGTGTAAATATACCACATTTTTTGAATCCATTCCTCAGTTGAAGGACATCTGGGTTCTTTCCAGCTCCTGGCTATTATAAATAAGGCTGCTATGAACATAGTTGAGCATATGTCCTTGTTATATGTTCGAGCATCTTCTGGGTATATGCCTAGGAGTGGTATAGCTGGATCCTCGGGTAATGCTATGTCCAATTTTCTGAGGAACCGCCAGACTGATTTCCAAAGTGGTTGCACCATCTTGCAGTCCCACCAACAATGGAGAAGTGTACCTCTTTCTCCACACCCTCGCCAGCATCTACTATCACCTGAGTTTTTAATCTTAGCCATTCTGACTGGTGTGAGATGGAATCTCAGGGTTGTTTTGATTTGCATTTCCCTGACGACTAAGGATGCTGAACATTTCTTTAGATGCTTCTCGGCCATTCGAGTTTCTTCCGTTGAAAATTCTTTGTTAAGCTCTATACCCCATTTTTTAATAGGGTAATTTGGTTGTCTGGAGTCTAATTTCTTGAGTTCTTTGTATATATTGGATATTAGCCCTCTATCAGATGAAGGATTGGTAAAGATCTTTTCCCAATTTGTTGGTTGTCGTTTTGTCCTATAGACAGTGTCCTTTGCCTTACAGAAACTTTGCAATTTTATGAAGTCCCATTTGTCAATTCTCGATCTTAGAGCATATGCCATTGGAGTTCTGTTCAGGAACTTTTCCCCTGTGCCCAAGTATTCGAGGCTTTTCCCCACCTTCTCTTCTATTAGTTTCAGTGTATCTGGTTTTATGTGGAGGTCCTTTATCCACATAGACTTGAGCTTTGTACAAGGGGATAAGAATGGATCAATTTTCATTCTTCTACATGTTGTCTTCCAGTTGAACCAGCACCATTTGTTGAAAATGCTGTCCTTTTTCCACTGGACAGTTTTAGCTCCTTTGTCAAAGATCAAGTGACCATAGGAGTGTGGGTTCATTTCTGGGTCTTCAATTCTATTCCATTGATCTTCCTGCCTGTCTCTGTACCAATACCAGGTAGTTTTTATCACTATTGCTCTGTAGTACAGCTTGAGGTCAGGGATGGTAATTCCTCCAGAAGTTCTTTTATTGTTGAGAATAGTTTTCGCTATCCTGGGTTTTTTGTTATTCCATATGAATTTGAGAATTTCCTTTTCTAACTCTGTGAAGAATTGAGTTGGGATTTTAATGGGGATTGCATTGAATCTGTAGATTGCTTTTGGCAAGATGGCCATTTTTATTATATTAATCCTGCCAATCCATGAGCATGGGAGATCTTTCCATCTTCTGAGATCTTCTTCAATTTCTTTCTTCAGAGACTTGAAGTTCTTGTCATACAGGTCTTTCACTTGCTTGGTTAGATTCACACCAAGGTATTTTATATTATTTGCAACTATTGTGAAGGGTGTCATTTCCCTAATTTCTTTTTCAGTCTGTTTATCTTTCATGTAGAGGAAGGCTACTGATTTGTTTGAGTTGATTTTATAACCAGCCACTTTGCTGAAGTTGTTTATCAGGTTTAGGAGTTCTCTGGTGGAAGTTTGGGGGTCACTTAAGTATACTATCATATCATCTGCAAATAGCGATATTTTGACTTCTTCCTTTCCTATTTGTATCCCTTTGACTTCTTTTTGCTGTCTAATTGCTCTGGCTAAGACTTCCAGTACTATATTGAATAGGTAGGGGGAGAGTGGGCAACCTTGTCTAGTCCCTGATCTTAGTGGGATTGCTTCAAGTTTCTCTCCATTTAGCTTGATGTTGGCTACTGGTTTGCTGTAAATTGCTTTTACTATGTTTAGGTAGGGGCCTTGAATTCCTGATCTTTCCAAGACTTTTATCATGAAGGGATGTTGAATTTTGTCAAATGCTTTCTCAGCATCTAGTGAGATGATCATGTGGTTTTTTTCTTTAAGTTTGTTTATATAGTGGATTACATTGATGGATTTCCGAATATTGAACCATCCCTGCATTCCTGGGATAAAACCTACTTGATCATGATGGATGATTGTTTTGATGTGGTCTTGGATTCGGTTTGCTAGAATTTTATTGAGTATTTTTGCATCGATGTTCATAAGGGAGATTGGTCTGAAGTTCTCTTTCTTTGTCGGGTCCTTGTGGGATTTGGGTATGAGTGTAATTGTAGCTTCATAGAACGAATTGGGTAGTGTTCCTTCTGTCTCTATTTTGTGGAATAGTTTGAAGAGAATTGGTATTAGGTCTTCCTAGAAGGTCTGATAGAATTCAGCACTAAAACCATCTGGTCCTGGGCTTTTTTTAGTGGGGAAGCTTTTGATGACTGCTGCTATTTCCTGAGGGGTTATGGGACTATTTAGATGGTTTATCTGCTCCTGGTTTAACTTCGGTACCTGGTATCTGTCTAGGAAATTGTCCATTTCATCCAGGTTTTCCAGTTTTGTTGAGTATAGGCCTTTGTAGTAGGATCTGATGATTTTTTGAATTTCTTCAGTTTCTGTTGTTATGTCTCCCTTTTCAGTTCTGATTTTATTAATTTGGATACTGTCTCTGTGCCCTCTGGTTAATCTGGCTAAGGGTTTATCTATCTTGTTGATTTTCTCAAAGAACCAACTCCTGGTCTTATTGATATTTTGTATTGTTCTTTCTGTTTCTATTTGGTTGATTTCAGCCCTGAGTTTGATTATTTCCTGCCTTCTACTCCTCCTGGGTGTATTTGCTTCTTTTTGTTCTAGAGCTTTTAGTTGTGCAGTCAACTTGTTAGTGTGTGCTCTTTCCAGTTTCTTTTTGTAGGCACTTAGAGCTATGAGCTTTCCTCTTAGCACTGCCTTCATGGAGTCCCACAAGTTTTGGTATGATGTGTCCTCATTTTCATTGAATTCTAAAAAGTCTTTTATTTCTTTCTTTATTTCTTCCTTGACCAAGTCATCATTGAGTAGAGAGTTGTTCAGTTTCCATGTGTACGTGGGTTTTCCATTGGTTTTGTCATTATTAAAGACCAGTCTTAGTCCGTGGTGATCTGATAAGATGCAAGGGATTATTTCAATCTTTTTGTATCTGTAGAGGCTTGTTTTGTGACCAATTATATGGTCTATTTTGGAGAAGGTACCATGAGGTGCTGAGAAAAAGGTATATTCTTTTGTTTTAGGATGAAATGTTCTATAGATGTCTGTTAAGTCCATTTGGTTCATAACTTCTGTTAATTTCAAAGTGTCTCTGTTTAGTTTCTGTTTCCATGATCTGTCCATTGCTGACAGTGGGGTGTTGAAATCCCCCACTATTATTGTGTGAGGTGTAATGTGTGTTTTGAGCTTTAGTAAAGTTTCTTTTATGTATGTAGGTGCCCTTGCATTTGGAGCATAGATGTTCAGAATTGAGAGTTCACCTTGGTAGATTTTTCCTTTGATGAGTATGAAGTGTCCTTCCTTATCTTTTTTGATTAATTTTGGATGAAAGTCGATTTTATTTGATATTAGAATGGCTACTCCAGCTTGTTTCTTGGGACCATTGGCTTGAAAAATTGTTTTCCACCCTTTTATTCTGAGGTAGTGTCTGTCTTTGTCACTGAGGTGCGTTTCTTGTATGCAGCAAAATTCTGGGTCTTGTTTGTGTATCCAGTCTGATAGTCTGCGTCTTTTTATTGGGGAATTGAGACCATTGATGTTAAGAGATATTAAGGAAAAATGATTGTTGCTTCCTGTTATTTTTGTTATTAGAGGTAAAGTTATGTTTGTATCTTTTTTGGGGGTTGTTGGAAGATTACTTACTTGCTTTTCCTAGGTTGTAGTTTCCCTCCTTGTGTTGGCATTTTCCATCAATTATCCTTTGAAGTGCTGGGTTTGTGGGAAGATATTGTGCAAATTTGGTTTTGTCATGGAATATCTTGGTTTCACCATCTATAGTGATTGAGAGTTTTGCTGGGTATAGTAATCTGGGCTGGCAATTGTGTTCTCTTAGTGTCTGTATGATGTCAGTCCAGGCTCTTCTGGCTTTTATAGTCTCTGGTGAGAAGTCTGGTGTAATTCTTATAGTTCTGCCTTTATATGTTACTTGACCTTTTTCCCTTACTGCTTTTAGTATTTTTTCTTTGTTTTGTGCATCTGATGTTTTGATTATTATGTGACGGGAGGTATTTCTTTTCTGGTCTAGTCTATTTGGTGTTCTGTAGGCTTCTTGTATGTTTATGGGCATCTTGTTCTTTAGGTTAGTGAAGTTTTCCTCAATAATTTTGTTGAAGATATTTACTGGCCCTTTAAGTTGGGAATCTTCATTCTCATCTATACCTATTATCCTTAGGTTTGGTCTTCTCATTGTGTCCTGGATTTCCTGGATGTTTTGAGTTAGGAGTTTTTTGCATTTTGCATTTTCTTTGACAACTGTGTCAATATTTTCCACCGTATCTTCTGCATTTGAGATTCTCTCTTCTATCTCTTGTATTCGGTTGGTGATGCTTGCGTCTGTGACTCCTGATCTCTTTCTTAGGTTTTCTATCTCCATGGTTGTCTCCCTTTGAACTTTCTTTATTGTTTCTATTTCTAGTTTCAGATCCTGAATGTTTTTGTTTAATTCCTTCTTTGTGTTTTCTTCCATTTCTTTAAGGGATTTCTGTGATTCCTCTTTAAGGGCTTCTATCTGTTTACTTGTACTCTCCTGTATTTCTTTAAGGGAGTTACTTAATTCCTTCTTATAATCCTCTATCATCATCATGAGAAGTGATTTTAATTCTGAATCCTGCTTTTCAGGTGTGATGGGGTGTTCAGGGCTTGCTATATTGGGAGAATTGGGCACTGATGATGCCAAGAAACTTTGGTTTCCGTTGCTTATGTTCTTGCGCTTGCCTTTCGCCATCTGGTTAACTCTAGTGGTACCTGCCCTCACTGTGTAAAACTGGAGTCTGTATTTCCAGTTATCTTGCTTATTGCAGAGCTCCTCAGAGTCCAGAGGTCTCTATGGTCTTATGCTCCTAATCTCCTGGGTGGAATAACTCCTGGGACTCAGGCCACCTCTTGGATCTGGAAATCCTTCTGCTCTGAGTGCAGTGGGTCCTCGATGACTCAGGATTCAGTTTCAGCTGCTCTGAGTGTAGTGGCTCCAGCTGCTCTGAGTGCAGTGGCTCCTGGATGGCTCAGGATTCAGTTTCTCAACAGGACAGGAGCAGACCGACTCTGTGTCAGCTGCTCTGAGTGCAGTGGCTCCTGGATGACTCAGGATTCAGTTTCTCCACAGGACAGAAGCAGACCAACTCTGTGTCTGCTCCAGCCCAGAGGACCAGGCAGGGGCAGAAGGGAGTACTTTTCTTTACATGTAACTGAATGTATTGCTGCCTTGACCTTACACTCCACCCATAAAATTCATTTTTCTGCTTGTTCTTATATGATGACATGCCTCTCCACTGTGTTTTTAATTTGACTGAGTTTTTCATTTCAGGGAATTCTTTCGGCCTATATTTCTGAGAATCAATTTCCTTGCTGATTTTATTTCCTTGGTGTATTTAAATTTCTCCTCTAAGTTACTCATTAGCTCATTGGCCTTGATAACTTTAATGCTTAGGTCCTGGGTTGATTTCCTTATGTGACTCATCTTGTTGTTTGAGCGTGTCATGTGGTCATTAGTCTGAGATTTTTTTCCAGACTTTTCTGCTATCTCCGTATCTTAAGTCTTTAGCACTCAGCAGTTAGACCTTTGTCAATGTGTCACAGTGGGGATTTTACTCCTTTTCTTTTTCATGTGTTTTTTTTTAATTAATTAAAACTTTTTATGTGGCTTGATAGTCTGTTTAGAGAAAGGCATTTTTTTTTAACTTTTTATGCTGTCTCATAAGTTCATACCCTTGTTTTAAATTAGTCCTGTAGTTAGTTCTTTTCACTTGGAGTTATGTTTCCTACTACTATTTGGGGTGGAGGCAAGGAACTCTAGTGATAGACTTTAGCTGGCTTAGCTGCAACCATGGCATTGATGATCGAAAGAGATGACTCTTCACTTGTGTTCCTGAGAAGGTTTAAAGACAGCGAACACTGTGGGACTGAGTGTGAGAAAAGTCCTTACTGTGTTTTTATTAGAACTAACTGGGATGGTTGTCATTCAACTTGGTAAGATTTAGAATCACTTAGGAAATATGACTCTGAGCAAAGGTTTAGCTCTGTGAGGGATTCTCTAGAGGGATAACTAACCTTAGTCTTGGGCAACACTAATTCTTGGGCCGTAGTCTAGGACTGCAAACAAAGGAGAGAGCTGTCTGAGCACAGGCACTCATTGCTCTCTGCTTTCTGACTGCAGATGCAATGTGACCAGCCACCTCCCACTCCTGCTCCCATACTGTCTCTGCCACATGGGACCAGATCCAATGAGACTGAAGCTAAAACAAAGCTTTCCTTCCTTGGGTTGCTTTTGTCAGGTATGTTGTCATAGCAACCAGACAAGTAACTAATACACTAGGGCTATAAATATTTGAGTAGTGAAAAGAAAAGGAAACGAGAAAATGGGGAGAAGTAGCCATTGAAATGGGAAAGATGGTGTATGGGTTACAGGTGAAGACATGATAGATCCACTGTTGCTGGCTAGAAAGAAAAATATTGGCTTTTCTGTGAATGAGATTCTGGGGAATTGTGGAAGTCACGTTCCTACCAAATTTGCCTTTCTTACAATACCAACACACTGGTCCAGGGCCCACAGCAAACTTCCTGCAATTCCATGCAGCTGACCCCTGGCATTTATAAGTGAGGTGGTTGCTCTCTCTGTCAAATCACTCTGTGTCTTAACTTCAAGTTCCTGAGCCACACATTTGGTTTTCTGTCCCAGGCCTGCTTTGCTCTGCCCTTCCCCATACTTGCAATTCCAGGCTTTGTTTGCTGTTTCTTCAGCCCAGTCCTTCTCTTTCCAGCTTTTGTGCAATCTACCCATGAGACCATGTTCTGTGGCCACAACAGAGCTGTTATCACCTGGTGGGAGCAGTCTGCTGAGGTTGGGTGTGGCTGGTGTGCTGCTGCTTGGTGGAGATAGTCTCACTTTGTCTTCCCTCCCTCCCTCCCTCCCTCCCTCCCTCCCTCCCTCCCTCCCTCTGTCCCTCCCTCCCTCCCTCCCTTTCTTCCTTCCTTCATCACTCCCTCTCTCATTCTCTCTTCCTTCCTTCATTCCTCTTTCTCTTTCTTTTTTCTTTCTACTTCCCTGCGTCCCTCCCTCCTTCTTTGCTTCCCTGCCTTCCCTTCCTCCCCTTCTCTCTCGCTGATAGGCTCTCACATACCCCAGTGCTCAAGCTCACAGTAGACCATAGCCTTGAAATTCTTATCTTTGTGCTTTTACCTCCTGAGCCCTGGGATTATAAATATGCACCACCACACATAATTTATGTAGCACTGGAGATGAATATAGGGTTTTTTCCTTATGTGAGTGAACTATATTTTGTTTTTATTTTAACCTCTTTTCACCTACCTGATGGCAGACAGTTTATAATCCACCATCTCACCCAGAAGTTTTTAAGACTGTGTAAGATAATCATCAGCTTGCAGGACTGGAATGAATGAGACTGGTCATATGAAGTGTTCACATTATGTAGTTTGTTATCAAATTTACTACTTTAATTAAATACAATCTCATACATCTAGACAATACCTCATTAAAACTGATTGAAAACTAAATGTAAAAAAATTACAATAATTCTGCCAAATAGCTATACTGGCTAGTTTTTTGTGTGTGTGACAGATCAAGTGTCAATGAACATGTAAAATAAATTTAACTGTTTTACAATACTGGTGAATGAATTGGTAAATCACTCTGCAAAAGAATTTGGAAGGTATCTGCTTGAACCAGCCCTGTGCCTACATAAGAGTATTAACTGAAGAAAGTGCACAGTGCTGTTCATTATAGTTGAAAGAAGTGAATTATCCAAATATCCACAGAGAGTAGATGGGATAAGTGAATTAAGATAGAATGCTATGACTGCAGATAGACTCAAAGCAGAGTACCATGTCTTCTTAAGAATAGCAGGGAGACCATAACTCAAGCAGTGTACCATATCTTCTGAAGAACTGCAGGTAGATCATAATTCAAGGCAGTGTACCATATAGACCATGACATGTTTCAAGGCACAGGCCAAGAAGATTTTGTACTCTTCCACCACCTGGACCCTCTTACCCCCTCCCCTTGTAAAACATGCTATAAAAAAGCATTTCATGTTCAAAAAAAGAAATTAAAAAAAAAAAAAAGATAGAATGCTATGCAGCCCTGAAGTAAGTCACAACATATACACCACAGACAAACATGCTAAACATCAGTGTGATGTAAAAACATGATGAACATGAAAATAAATATTCCATGCAACTTTCTACACAACTGTGTGCTTTTACAACTTATGATGATGGTTGATTTGTCAGACACAATAGCTGGAGGAGGCATGGAGCAATTTATGTAAACAATATGCAGATTTCGAGTCAGTTATCAGTTATGTTTGTTTGGCAAAAAGTCAAGTTTTATCCTTATATTTACATATTTACTTATGCTACTCGTCAGGGAAATTGTTTGAAATATCAAACAACTTAATAAAAAAATAGGATAGCTAGTCAGTTTTGTATCTCAATGTTTCTAAAAATTCTGTGAGGTCTTATAGGAAGCTGTGGGCCCTCAGGAGTTTATATGGAGTTACTTCTTCATACTAAAATTCATAGTCCTTGAGAACTTGTATTGTTTCACACAACACATACATAAATAAAAAGTGGGCCAGAAAGTGACATTAGCATAACATTTTTAAAGGTAAAGTACTACTCCTATTCTGTGTCCTTTGTTGAGTTGTATTTTCTGAAATAGTATGAGAGAATTGCTTGTATGACTCTCATGATGTAATGATAATTACCAGTCAGTTATGGTTTTCACAGTAGCCTGCATCCAGCATAACTCCAATTTGAACTTTGGCATAAATATGATAGTTTTTCAATAAAGCTTTATGGACCCGGTAATTAAGCGCATGTGTAACTTAGCCGTTGCAAGCCTAGTTGGAAGATTTGATAAAAAAGAAAAAATTCGATGTTACTGAATTTTTTTTTTAAGCTGATTGCTGCAGAAATGCCAATGGAGGAATTCGAACAAGCAACTCCAAGGTTTATAGATGTGATTTATGTCCAACAGCATCTCCAAAGGGATCTGCTACAGCCACAAACTTCTGCCAGTTATAAATTTGTAAAATCTTGTGAACAGCAGTTTTCAGAACGTCTCTGCATCATATTAGCTTCATGGGAGGTTGGAAGAGTATAACAAAGGTGAAATATAGGCATACTGGTCCACAAACTGGGAACAACTCAGCAGGTTTAATTGTCTACTCCAGTGTCTACAGTGCAGGTCTTCCTGAAGAACCACGTCATTAATGCATGATGGAGCATGACGTGTTCTGCTTCTCGGGCCTCTTGGGCTAGTGGAGGCAATTTCTTATTTCATGATGCTTCATTTAGGACTATTGTTCTGCTGTGTGCAATTTGGGATATGTTACTTAAAACCACACTATGAACGACTGTCATTGAGGATTTTCTCATCTTATTTAGGAATGTTTCGTGAGCTACTTTTGATTTTTAAATTCACCCATTTCTAGATCCCTCTGATGTCGTGTGGATAGTTACCAGCAGGCGCTACTTACACTGGGAAACCTCAGCTGTTGTCCCGACATCTGGAATTTTATGATCTTCAGAGGAGAGGAAGAAATAGAATTTTGAACCTTGTACTTTTGATGTGCAAGGGATTTCTCCTGTCCGGCTTCTGACACTATGAGCAACCAACTATTCAGTCAGGATAGCAGGGCACAGAGCACAAGGCCGCACCATCCCTTCCTGGCATTAGGTTTACCTTCGGTCACACCCCTGCTCCAGGGTCGTCTCTTATCCTCTAGGGATGCAGGTATGTAACTGTATCTATGTACAAACAATCCTGGTTGTAGCTGCAGAGAGTGAAATGTGGTGGAATTAGAAGGAAAAAGCACAAATAGCATGAAGGGAAAATTCCAAGTGATTTAAGTTAAGTCAGCCAGTGTGAAGTCAGTCCATTGAGTGTGAGGTTAGACAGAGTGAGGCCAATGGATTTGAGGTCCATGATTGACTGTGAGGCTAGACAGTGTGAATCCTCATGCGGCAGGCCAGGCACTATTCAGCTAGCCAGTTTGAGGCTGGTGAGTGAGAAGGCCAACAAATAGCAGGGCCAATTCAGTGTGAGGTCAGTGACTGGAAGGTCAGCCAGGGTGAGGTCAATAAGAAGTCAATTTCACCTTTGGAATACACTCTTGCTCTATAGGAGGGTTCTGATGGGAGAAGCATCACATAAGCCCATTAAACTTTATTGGTGAAATAACTTTATTCCGTGTGGATAGGGACTTTATAAACATTGAGGAGATGAGTGGCATCCAGGGGTAGATGCTTCCCACTGGCTCAGCTTGAGATGCTAGTGATGCTCTATTTGCATGGGGAAGGACTCCAGATATTTTTCCTATGTGGCTGTCAAGGTCCTCTCGCTAGCGTGTCATGGTTACAGGTTTCAGAGCAAGTAGAGTTAGGTGGGAAGTTAGCCCCCCTCCTACCATTCTCAATTCTGAGATTCACTGGGTTTAAACCCATGAACAATTAAGCAACATTAATAAAGTTCATTGTGAAAGGATTGAAACTTTAGAGCCATTCTGCTTTCTGTTGTGTAGGACAACTGCTTTGTTTCACACTGAAACTTCGAGATGGTTGATAGAAAGCAATACTCACAGCATTGGCACCTGCCGTACAGCGGCTACAGGGAATAGGAAGAGAAGTCTGACTTTCTCTCTGAAAGAGTCTATACCATGAGTCCTATTATATGAGCGGCACACACAATCACGTATGTGAGCAGAACACATGAAAGGAATTCAGTTATTAGATTGATATCCTTATTCTAAGTAAGATTTTCATGCCATTAAATGTAAAATGGGTGAATTGTATCATTTAATGTGATTGACTGTGACTTACATTCATAAAAATTAATTAGCAAAGGAAAACAGAAGCAACAATTCCTTATTCTCTACATTCTGTAACTCAGTAATCTTTACAATGCTGGCTTGGCTTCTACTGAGAACACTTAAATCTTATTCTCTCTCTCTCTCTCTGTGTGTGTGTGTGTGTGTGTGTGTGTGTGTGTGTGTGTGTGATATAAGCATGCATGTGCCATGAGATATATGTATGTATTAGAAGAAACTCTGGAAGATGAGTTCTACTCTTCTATCATGTTGGTTCTAGGGATTGAACTCAACTTCTCAGGATTCACAGCAGGAACAACACATACCTGAGGAGCTATCTCACTAGTTCAAGAAAATTTTTGATTGCTCAAAAATTATCACCACTTATGAAAATGACTTACATGTTGGTATCCTCTCTATTTAGTTCTCAACTTTATTTGGAAATAATAGAGAAAAATAAGGATGTTAGCATAGATACTTCCACTAAGCAAGAGAGATTCGTCAGAGGTTAAGAGCACTAACTTCTCTTCTAGAGGACTTGAGTTTGATTCCCAGCACACACTTGACAGCTCACAACTGATTCAAATATGAGCTCTGAAGAATCTCTAGAGAGTCTTGCAAAAGAAAGTAATGTATACATTGAGGAAGAGGTATCTTAGCCAGTTGGCGTTAAAATATATCGTAAAGTCACAATGATTAAGACAGGTTTGCGTCACCTTAGACTGTCTAGAAACAGGGATGTTTAACTTCACAAACTTAGTGTGTAATGGGAGGCTGCATCCCCAGGCAGCAGGAATGAAGATGTCTTCATGGTGATGATTTTGGGAAGAAGCCCAGCCACCTGGAAGGGTAAAAGTGCCACAATCCTCCTGCCTCATACTGCATCCACTCATGAATGATCCAGAACATAAATATTTTAAGTGAAATAAATAAAATGATAAGAATATAACTGTGAATATATTTATATTCCAGAAGCAGGGACAGCATAATCTAGAGGCAAATGGCAAGGTTAACATATTTGACTACATGAGTTTTTTAAGATAGCTTTTGTGCAGCAAAAGAAGCCGAGTAGAAAGCTAGTAATGAGCAGATGAAATTATCCACAGCTTATGTGAGAAGCAGTGCCTCCTGGCACAGAAAAGAGCTTTGACAAACTGTGAGAGGAGAGTCAAGGAGACAGCAAGAAAACAGTCAAGTGTGATGAGCAGGCAACTTGTAGGAGAAGAATTCAAATGACTTCAAGAAAATGATTTCACACTAATACATAAGACAATGATTTAAATTAAATTTTTTGAGGAAAAGATCATAAAAAATCTTGGGTTTTCATTTTGAAATATAATTTGTTTCTGTGTATGCACTTCCCCTCTTCTGCCTGACTACCCTGCACCTCCTGAACCCATCTACCCGCATAGCCATCTTTATTTTGTAGTTTCATGAGCCATATCTACCCCCCCACTTAAACAGTCCATATATATATCCATATACATATTAAAAATTAGTCTCCCAGGGCTGAAGAGATCACTCAGCAGTTAAAAGAGCACTGACTGTTCTTCCAAAGGCCCTGAGTTCAGTTTCCAGCAACAGCATGGTGACTCACATCCATCTGTAATGGGACCGATGCCCCTTTCTGGTGTGTCTGAAGACAGCTACAGTGTATTCACATAGGAAGAACTTAGCCAAGCAGGCCCAGCCACAATGCTGGCATGCCCTGCTGATACTTCCTCCCTGAGCCAACCTATGATCTGTCAGTCCAGTTAGAGACCTCTGACACTGGATCAGGCAATGGAATAAGCCAATGAAAAAGAGACAGCACCACATCTGTGTGCTTGAGAGCCAATGAGATACTGGGAGGGAGAATAAAAGTTTGCTCAGTTTCTGCAATAAAGGAACTTTATTTCTGCTTTTGCTGCTTGCCTGACTCCCAGAGTCTGTGTCATTGACTCTTACCCCCTGCCCCAAGGGTCTTGGTCAGGGTCGTAAGCAACATACTCATATAAATAGCCTTTTTTTTTTTAAGATTAGGCTCCTGCAAAATGAAGTGCTTCTTTCTATGACAAAAATATTGTAAATTATTATCTGAATATGCTTTCTTACTTGTGAAATTTATAGCTATCCATGGATTTTTAACAGTGTGCTAGGCTGGCAAGACAACAGAAATGACATGACACATGATTTTCTACTAAAATGCAGCATGTTGCAGGCCCTTCGTGAGTTTGTCAATGTCTATCAAAATCCCATGGCTTTACTCTTCTATGTAGAATCTTGCATATATAACTGTGTTTCAAAATGCTGCAGGAAAAATACCTAGAAAATATTAATTTCAGTATTATTTGCATTGCAAAACATTCAAAGATAATTTCAGTGTCTTTTAAGGCCATGCCCTTGCAATGGAAAACTAAGAGCCATAAAGAGAAAGGAGACACATCTGTAAATAAACAGGGCCATCACTTACACTGGAACCTATAAACAAAGGAGCTGTCTGTCCAAGGAATAATATAGAGTGCTCAAAAATTACTCTCCTGAATTTTTTAACTGAGAGGAGCATGAGACAGAGAAGGAGGATATTGAGAGCGTAGCATGCAGGTCTGAATTATACTGGGCTTAAACATACTGACAGTAGCACCCTCCCCTTGCCCCAGCATCACACTTCCCAGTCTTGATCCAAGTTGATGAAGTCATTCTGAACTTTTCTTCTTGCCTCTTCACTGTTCGATTTCCTGCCTTGCAAAGACCCCCTCAGGAGATGAATATAGATGCACTTATTTGTACTGATGACCAGATATTACTGTCCACCTAATAAGATGTTATAGTGAAGGAGGTGGCAAAATGACTCAGTAGACAAAGGAGCTTGCTACTACGCATAACGACCACAAGTTCAATCTCAGATACACACGTGGTGAAGGAGAGAACTGACTTCTACAGATTGTCCTCTGAGACCTACTCACATGCTACAGATTTGAAATCAATCGAGACTAATTATCATCATCTGTAAAATGTTGGGACTACAAACTTCCCTATCCATAACTATTGACCAAATTTCAACACAAATGCTATTTAAAAACATAAGAGTTAAAGAGAAAGCTTTATTATGAAGCTGGAGAGTCTTAAAAATGTTGTTTGTATGTATCTCAACAGAAAAACCAACTTTAAAACCCTTTGAAATAAGAAAATATCAATATGGAGTACTCCTCTGGTAAATATAATATACTGCAGTTATATATAAAATGTATCTTTCAACTTGGACATGTGGGCTAAAGAATAGTATGATAAAATGCCGTCATAACCGAGAAAAGTTTTAATACTACTTCAACTGACATGAATACCGCAAAGAAGTTCTAATAAAAATAGGAGACAAAAAAAAAAAAAAAACCAAAGAAACAAATGAACAAAACCCAGATTCAGCACTCACCATCCAAACAGGAAGAAAGCAGCTTTGCAGTGATTCCCTGATCTCTTGTCCAGAAGAGTCCGTAAACAAAGATGGATAAATGTGAGGGATAACACCATCTCCCCACTCACCGGTAGCTTTCAGGAGGGTTTTTGCTTGAGACGCACATTCTGTGTGTGGTGAGCTCTCACACAGAGCCATCCAGTGTGCCTGTGGCAGCTCTCATTCACACAGCAACTGCAGGCCAGGTGTTGGCTCCTGGTATCCAAAAGTAGAGCTCGTTTTGCACATATCTTATCCCTCTCTGACTGGGATATTTCCACTGGAAAAGTAAGGCAGAGAAGATGAAGGAAACCTGTCAGACTCTAAATATCAAAAGTGTAACTAACTTACAGGCAAACTGGTAATTCCACTGTATTTGGATCTTTGTTTTTCCATTCCTTTTACTGTAAAAATGAAGCAACAGGTTCTATGATCAACAGCCATGTCATTTCTGTAGCTTGGCAAGGACCTTGCTTAGCCATTCCAGTTAACTTTCAACAAGTGAGGTGTTTGAGGTGGCTGGAGTGATAGCTCCGTGGTTAAGGCATGCACCATTCTTTCAGGGGACCAGAGTTTAGTTTCCATCACTCACATCAAGTGTCTGACAAACTACTCAGTTCCAATGTATTCATAACCCTCTTCTGGCCTCCACAGTCTCCTGCACTCACTGCACAGACACTCACCACACACACACACACACACACACACACACACTTTACATATTTTAATAGGGCTGGAGAAATGGCTCAGCAGTTAAGTATACTTGTTGCTTTTGCAGAAGAATTGACCCAAGTTCAATTCCTAAACCCACTATCAGGATGCAGGATGTTCACAACTGCCTATAACTCTGGCTCCAGGGGCACACAGTACATTTGGTCTCTGTGTAATGTGCCCATCTCCACACACAGACACACATTCATCCACAAAGCTAAAATTAATGAACTACGTATTAAACAAATAAAATTAAAACATGTGAGAATATTTTTTTAAGAATAAGGAAGAGATAAGACACAGGTAACATCAGCCATATGGACTTACTCCCATCCTTCAAGGGTAACTTCTCTCACAGAAAGTTCTATTCTTAGGCATTTATCTAGAAACCTTCTGAACTATGACCTCCACATGACCCATAGTCCTCTGCAGGAGTATTCTCTAGGGCCTTTACAGGGAAAGGTCAGCCAACTCATGCATGCTGAAATGATCTTTAATTAGGATGAGAGTTTAAGAGAACGTGTGTTCTGAACTGTTTCTCTGCCTGTATGTTTCCTAACAAGTCTAATTTCACCTTGCTTCATATATTATTACCAGTGTGACTACCCAGGCCCCATGTCCCTCACACACATTCTTTTACATATATTACTTTAATCTCTAAAGCAAAATTTGAAGTTGTCATTTTGTAAGGAAATCTGTATAAAATTCAGTGTCCATTCAAGGGGAAGACATTAAGAGCCTGAGCGATAGGGCTCTTTTGAGCGCTGGAAAAGTCTCCTATTTGGCGTTAGCATCATATTCTTTCTCTTACAAAAGAAAAAAAAGGATCCTCTTTTCCGTTGTATCCGATGATTTACTGAAGGCATGAGACAGGGCTACAAAGCAATATAAGGGAAGAGGATTGTCTATAGGTAAAATTCCACACAACAAAAATAAGGAAATGGTCGTCCATGTCGCCATATGATATGTTTAATATACGATTCCGTAATATCCCTGTTTACCATTGAGGTAGAAAGAATAAAGGCCTTCTAAGGATGTCAGTGTTTCAATATTGAAATTTCTGAATTAAAAAATGACAAAAAAAAATTTTCAGGGTTATTTGGGAGAGTCCTTCTAATTATGAAAATCCTTAAGCAGTGGGAACCTTGCTTTACTCTAGCACAAAGGATGTGAAGACAAAAGAAAGGGCTAGGCAATGGATACAGTGGACAACAAGAAAGGCATGTGAGCAGCATGGAAAAGTTGGAAAGGTAAGGAAATGGATCCTGTCCCAGAGCCCCAACAAAAAATGGAACCCATTTTAGCCTTTCCAGGATGGGTTGGATGGTTGACCTATGCAACATTAATATACTGAATGCTATCATAAGCTACCAACTAGCAACATCAGTAAGAAAAAAGCAAACAGCAGTAGCAACAGAGAAGAATCTTAAAAAGCAGTTGAACTTATAAACAGCAGTGAAATATGACAATGGATAAACTTAACAAAATATGTTTAGTATCTATAATGGATGAAAAAGTACCTACCATTTCTGGGAGAGTGGAAAGGGAACCCAAGTAAATAGAAACAAAAATTTTGGCTTGAAACATGGTGATTTAAAAAGCAATAGCACTTCCATTGACTGTAACCAAAATCTAAGAAACACAGGAAAAAATTTTAACAAAAATACACAAGGTATTTACTTTAAAAGCTGAAAGCTTCATTCTCACTCTGTAGGAGAATGAAGGAGGTCTAAATAGAGAAATCACATTGTTTGTGAATTGAAAGGCCCCTTCTGTTGCATTATCTAAATTCCCACACATGTTTTATAAGTTCATACAATCCAACAAGAATCCATACAGATTGTTTTCTTTGGAGAAATTGACAAGGTGATTATAAAATGTATACAGAAGGCGGAGGTTTCTACATAGCTAAAGTGATTTTACATAGAGCAACACTGTATCTGGGAAGTTGGCTCACTTAGTAAAGTACTTGGGCTTGAGTCTGATCCTAGAACCCTCATAGAAATTGTTGGCCAGGGTGGTACATGTTTGTAGTTTTAGTCACTGGGAGATGGGAACAGACAGGTCTCTAGGGCTTGCTGGTGAGTTTCAGGTCAATGAGAACACTTGGTCCAAAAAAGAATGTGGTTATCATCTGAGAAACAACAACGTAGGCTGCCTTGGCCTCCACAGAAACATTCACATGCACACACATGCATACAAATGCATGAACACATGAACATACATACACACAATACCCATGCACACACATATAGCAAAGTGAATGATTCACACTGCTTGAACGCACATGCACATACAGAAGCGCATGCATACATGCAGACAGGGTCCTTTGAGCCTAGGAAGCACTGCAGTGTAAACGAATGAATGACAAGGGCTACCTATAAGCCAGCAGAGGTGGACTGCATCAAAAGAAGTATGCAAATGGAAAATAAGCAACGAAAGAAAAACATTAAAAATTCTCATTAAGAAAATGTAAATCAAAACCATCCTGCATTCTCTAACAACAACAATTTAAAAAAGAAAGTAGAACTGTTATAGAAGACAGAGCTCTAGTAGAATCCTCACCCATGGCTAGAATGCCAAATTCTATAGCCATTCAGAAAAACTGTGTGATAGCATCTGTAAAATTAAAGCTCAGCCATCAAAATATAGGAACTATAGAGTACAACCAACATGCAGGGATTTTAAACACGTCTGATATGTGAGAAAGTCAAGTATAAAGCCAGGGGTGCTCTATCATTTCTCCTACATGAATTTCTGGAGAAGCTGAACCTTATTAACAGAAATTGATCCTAAGAATCAGTGTGTGGGGGCAGCCTGCTATCCCAGGGGGCCTCCATTCTCCTCCCACCTCTCTGGCCATCAGTGTGCATGTGAATGTTTCTGTGGAGGCCAAGGCAGCCTACGTTGTTGTTTCTCAGATGATACCCACATTCTTTTTTGGACCAAGTGTTCTCATTGGCCTGAAACTCACCAGCAAGCCCTAGAGACCTGTCTGTTCCCATCTCCCAGTGACTAAAACTACAAACATGTACCACCCTGGCCAACATTTTTTTATGAGGGTTCTAGGATCAGACTCAAGCCCAAGTACTTTACTAACTGGTTCATCAGACCTGTGGATCCTGAACCACACAGACAGGAGTCTAGCATGGCTGTCTGTTCTCTGAGAGGCTCCACCTAACTCCTGATTTAGACAGATACAGACACCTACAGCCAAACAGTAATTGGAGCTTGGGGAAGAATAGGAGGAAGGACTGTGGTCCTGAAGGGGATAGGAACTCCACAGGAAGACCAACAGAGTCAGCTAACCTGAACCCTTGGGTCTCTCAAAGACTGAACCACCAACCAAAAAACATACACTGCCTGGACCTAGGTACCCTGCACATAGGTAGCAAATTGAGCAACTTGGTCTTCATGTGGGTTCCAAACAACTGGAGCAGAGGCTATCCCAAAAGCTGTTTTCTGTATGTGGGATATGTTCTTCTAGCTGGACTGCCTTGTCTGGGGTCAATGAGAGAGGAAGCACCTAGCCTTGATGGGTGGGAAAATGTTCAGGGAGCCCCCTCCTGCTCAAAGGAGAAGGGGATGAGGGATAGGGGAAGACTGGGAGGGGGACAGTAAGAAGGATGTAAAGTCAGTAAGTAAAAGGTAATAATAAATAAAAAATGACATTAAAAAAAGAACCAGTGGGTGATAACTGTTAGAGAAATTTTGTAGTAACAAGAATGGCCAACATCGTTACTGTAGTAATGTAGTATAGCTCCATATGTCTACCAAACTATGTCAGAGGTCACAAAGTTTGCAAATGCTGCTGTTTGTAAGCTACACTTCAAACTTAATGCTCTAGAACTGGGCATGGTAGTACACACCCTTAATCTCAGTAGTCTGGTTGAAGCAGTTGGATTTCTGAGAGTTCTAGGCAAGCCTGGTCTACATAGAGTTTCGGGTCAGCCAGGTTTACATTAACCTGGTCTCAAATTTGGTTGCTATAAAAAGCCTCATCTCATTTTTATTTTAAGCGTCCACCTAAGATTTCAGGTTCATGGGCATAGCAAAATGTCCTGTCAAAACATCAATGTTAATATTCGTTTCTTGATGGCAGAGTTGGAGGGCATTGTTATTTGTAGTGAGTAAGGAAAATGCTATGCATCCTTTTACAACTGTTAGAATATGCCTTAAAATCTGTGTTTTGAATCCCCAGATGCCAGGACACCCAGGGAGGGAACTTCTGATATGGACTATTAGTCTATGCACTGAATATGAGATAAGGCCTGGTATTGGCTAGGTGAATTATCTTATTTTATCCTGTATTGGTAATATTATTTTATCAAAATACAAATACGTTTAAGCATTACTCATAGGAATATCTTAATCTTTGAGAACATCACTTTGCTCTCAGCTCAGTCCTAATGGAGATTGTATCCCATCGGTCCCATCAGCATTCCAGCAGAGGGGGCGTGTTTCTATAAACTTCTATAGTGAATAAACTTCTATAGTGAAGTTTATTTGAGTGACTGTCTTACAGAATAGAACATATGTCTTAATACAGACTGTATCACTGAGTATGACACTTCTCAGTGTCAGTTAGTGTGCCAGATGGTAGCCTACATCATGGAGAATAAGTGTATCTTGAAGTTACTTACAAATCCCGGCCTCCATTACACATTAAATTTCTAAGATTATCACATGTACAGTGAGCTGTTTTTTTGCCTCTTCCCCGCTAGGTTGCTATTATTTTGCTTATACCTCATTGTAGCCAAGAGGTTTATTTACCTAGTGACTATAGTGAAAAATTGTACCCTGTAGGAGGAACTTTGCCAAGCAGGCCCAGCAGCAATTCTGGCATATGTGCCACAGATAGATACTTCTTCCCTCAGTCAACCTAGAATCTCACAGCATGGCTAGAGACAACTGACGCTGCATCAAGTGATAGAAGAAGCCATTGAAAAAAAGACAGCTTCGCCTCTGGCTACTTGAGAGATTTGCCCAGTTCCTTCAATAAACGAGTCTGCTTTTGCCAATTGTCTGACCTCCAGAGTTTGTGTCTTTGACTCTGTGCCCTGCCCCTAAGGGGTCTTGGTAAGAATTGGAAGCAACAGCACCTGTTGTAAGAGGTTCACAGTTCCTTTTGGGCTTTCAAAATGTATATTTTTCTTCTCCTTTTAGTGATTCTCTTTGGTCAAACACCATGTTAAGTGTCAAACACAGCATCATTTTATTCTGCTTCTTTCAACCCTTCACCAGTTCTCCCAGTTCTTTATGGCTTCCAATCCTGAAGTTAAGATATCTAACAGAGAACATTTTCTAAAACAGTTTACCTTCTTCAATCAATAAAAGTCAAAGGAACTCAAATGTCATTAGTTTTGAAATCTTTCTCCCATGATTTAATTTTTAAAAATGAACATGAAAATGCTAAGATATCTTGAAGTATTTTGAAGTTTTACCTAGCAAACAATTGCTGGAAACCAGAGTTTAAGAATCAATAATGTCCATAGGCAAAAATAATTATATAAACACACACTCATATGTAAATATACATATATGTTATGAATTCCATATGTATATTAAGTACTGAACACGTTTACAACGTAATTGTGTGAGTATGGGATGTAGGCACACATCAAAGTTATTACAGTATTGCATCGTGCCCTTATGAAGTTATATGTAACAACATAAATACTGGTGAGTAGCAGCCACACATTAATAAGGTTTCTATATTCCTCTAGTCTAACTTCACATGTTGGTATAAAGCTTGCGTTTCTTAGTCGATTCTTCCATCCACTCCATCTGCTTGATGTTTAAAGAGAGTTCAGGATCTCAAACAAGTTTCTGTTAGTCTTTTGCTGGGTTTGTGTCCTCAGCTCTGATGAAATAGATACATCTCCTGCTGGGCTAGAAGGGATGGGGGGGGCTCTCTTTCTTCTAAAACTGACATTTGAAAGTAAAAGTGACATAATATTATGTTCTCAAGTACTAGATTTTGATGACAAGACAGGACATCGATGCTAAGCCCATGAACAATTATCTTGTGGGGGTTTTAGACCCTGTAAGACCAGTACAGAGGTCAAGTGTATATAATGTGGTCTGCCAGCCTGGTATATCTCCCTCCATTGACTTCAAAGACTGATCAAGTTGAAATTGATATTGTAAAAAGTGGGAAGGTGCAAGCTCTTTGGTTCGTCACAGAAAAAAAAATGTGCCTAGTACTGCTGGTACTAGATACCTACCCCAGGGTGGGGTGGCTGCCAAGGGGAGCTCCCTTTCTCTAAGAAGAAAGTGGGGGTCAGTAGGGGGAGGGATGTGTAAATGTGAGACTGGGAGGATAGCTGACCCAGAATGCTGTGGTGTATTCCTTAATCTAGACACCCTTAACATACAGGCAAACTGTGTTGTTGTTTTTTGTTTGTTTGTTTTTATCTTTTAAAATAAAAGCAACTGTCAGTGGTATAAAACAGTCTACAAAGCAAGCATGACACGAATTCTCCAGCTGTGCAAGAAGACAAGTGTTATACTGAAAAACAGGAGGATGACGTTAAGGCAGTGTCTTTGGTGCTAGCTGTATACATAAAGCTTTCAGCAGGGAAGTGTTCCACTCTATTGACAATGTGATGCCCAGTCCATTGAAGCAATCGTCACCAGGAGGTGGCTCTTCTCATAGGACATTTGCAAGGTGGCCACTGTAAAATTGTACAGATCAGAGCTGGGAAAAGGGCATGGTTGTCTAATTTAGTTGTCAAATAAGGAAATAGCTTTCAGAGAAATGTGAAAGCAGCCAGCCAAGATGAGTTTTCTTTTTCTTTGTTTTTTGTTTTGTTTTGTTTTTTGTTTTTTTTTTTTTTGCTTTTTTTGTTTTGTTTTTTGATTTTTTTGAAGGGTCCTGTATATTTGCATCAAAGCAACCAACAGGCAAAAAAGCATAGATGCTAAACTTATATTTTACATTTTTATTTTTATTACTTAATTTTATTATTTTGAAATGTTTCTTTTACTTTTTGAGATCATCTTCATGTTTGTGAATGTGCACATCTGTGTGAATATGCACACAAGTACATAGAGATGCCTAAAGTATCAGATCCCCTAGAACTGTGATTTAGAGTCTTTGTGAACTAACTAACCGGCATGGGTGATAGGAGTCCCACCCCGTCCTTTGAAAGAGTAGCAAGCACTCTTGGCTGCTTAGCCCTCTCCAGTTCCTAAATTATATTTTAAATATCCAATTCCTGTTATGAATTAAAAGTCTCCAACACAGAGAAGGAAGAAAGCAGCAAACCACTCAAGTTTCCTAACAGCTGACCTTTAAAAATCAGATTTTTTTTAATATATTTTTTTTTAATTTCTTTTTTTTTTTTTTGAACATGAAATGCTTTTTTATAGCATGTTTTACAAGGGGAGGGGGTAAGAGGGTCCAGGTGGTGGAAAAGTACAAAATCTTCTTGGCCTGTGCCTTGAAACATGTCATGGTCTATATGGTACACTGCCTTGAATTATGATCTACCTGCAGTTCTTCAGAAGATATGGTACACTGCTTGAGTTATGGTCTCCCTGCTATTCTTAAGAAGACATGGTACTCTGCTTTGAGTCTATCTGCAGTTGCTAAGCAGGATCTTGCAGCTGCCAAGCTTCAGAGGACATTATGCAGGTGGGGAAAGGTAGGGGGTAAGGGTAAGGGCGAGGGTCCTGGCTTCTGGCATCTCCCCCTTCTCTGTTTAGTTAGAGAAGGCGTCTTATGTTCAATCCCAACTATGTGAGTTTTGAATTTGGATGTCTAATTATGGGGGGTCTTAGACAAGTTCACAACCCCAAAACACTGATGTGAGACAAGTCACATCGATGGTCGAAGGCTTTAGGCTGTCGACGATGGGCAACATCAAGGGACTCTGATGTGGGTGAAAGGAGGGTGAGAGCCCTGTCTTAGGCCATGTAGGCTGCATCCACTCCCAGCACCACGCACTCCTTTTCGGCTGCATTGGGTGGGCCCCTGGGAACTGGACCTACAATAATCCCGTCATTGGGCTAACTCACAGCCATCCTAGTCTCTTGTATATGTTCAAGTTACCAACCATTTGTCAGTTTGGGGTGTAATATTGTCATAAAGGAAGGCTCCCCAATGTTAGCGGCCATATCAAGGGTGGCCTTGGTTTAGGAAAAAGCCAATTTTTGTTGTGGTGATCAAGAGGCCAAGCTCTCTAGCGAGAGAAATGAGGGCAAAGCCAGGCATACCAGGTACCCTTCTGGAGGGCGTGGAAGTCTAGGGGTCGACCATAGGGGGAGGCAGGGGAGCTGACAGCTGTGTCAGTCTCCTGCGGAGTCACTTCTGGATCCTCTGCAATTTTCAGCTGATGGTAATGAACTTCAACTGCCTTCTTGATGGCAGCATCAACCTGGTTCCGTGGACGACAGGTCACGGGCGATGATCTCTGTCTTGCTCAATCTTGATGTCGTGCGCACATCCTCTCAATGAGGGTCCGTCTGGATGGGTCCTTGCCTCGAGCCCCACTTCTGGGTGCCACTTGACCCGACCGGCGGGTCCTGGTTATTCGTGGGGGCGAGGAGGACTGCAACCTGCTATTCTTCAGAAGATATGGTACACTGCTTGAGTTATGGTCTCCCTGCTATTCTTCAGATGATATGGTACACTGCTTTGAGTCTATCTGCAGTTGCCAAGCAGGATCTTGCAGTTGCCCAGCTTCAGGGGACCTTGTGCAGGTGGGAAAAGGTAGGGGGTGAGGGTAAGGGCGAGGCTCCTGGCTTCTGGTCCATCTGGGTTAGAACTTCTAATAGCAGGCATCACGGGTGATTCAATTTTACCTGGGATGCTGCGTGAGTTCAAGCTCCTGGGAGTCCCTGTTTTTCTTGGTTTTCTGCGGTTGGGTACGGAGCTGCTGCCTGCGACCTGCTCTAGGCTCAGTCCCAAACCCTAAAAATCAGATTTACTATATTTCCAAACATCCTTTTCTTCACATGACTTTTTTGTTATAGGAAAAAAATTAATAGTTATCTCTGCTACTGACGTAACCCTGTAGCAAGTGCTGAGCTAAGTGTCTTACCCTCACTAAGTCAGCTTCACAGCCAGGTCTATTGTACCAGGCCCCCAGTTGCTATTTTCAAATAATAATTGCCACAACTTGATTTCAGGTGAAGTACATTTTCTGCCAGTCAGGGCCGTATTCAGAAGAGCAGCCAGATCTCATGTGAGTATGTGGTGGGGGAAAGTAGGCTTTAAGATTAAAACAGATTAGTGCAAAAGCTAATGTTTTTGATGAAAAGATGATCTGATTGGTCAGTTCAGGAAATAGCTAGGTTGTTTTTTTTCCAATCAGCAATTGAATTAGATCCATTTTGCAATTGCTTAATCAATTTCTCAGCAGTCAACTGTACAGTAGCTACAACCTATTGGCCATTTTGTTACATTGACAGGAGTTATTTCAATCAGATACCACTGGCTCATTTCCCAGCATAGAATTTGAGGGATGAATGTAGGAGGTTGGTATCATGTATTTGTATTACTATAAAAAAAAAGAACCTCACAATTTTATAATTTCATGTCCTAGTTAAAGCAAATTAAAAAGAAAATAATGTCTTTCCTAATTGTCTCTTGTAATTAATAGCTAATTAATGAATACACATTACATTTACCTTGCAACAAATGGCAGGGTCTCAGTTTTCCTATTGCCTTAGACTAGTGTCTAACAAATATCATTGACTTTCTCATTTACATTTTCAGACAGTGAAAGAATATGATCACTGGAAAATCCCTTCCCAAACCACAACAAGATGGATGAGTCTGATTCCCCCCTTGTTTTCAGGACTAAAGAACTTTAGTCTTAGTGATCACTTGTTCTGAGGGAATTTCTATATAGCGTTCTGCTCTTTATCCAAGTGTACTTTTTTTTCATAGAAAAATATTCATAGGACATTTAATCTGTTTTAGAAAAGGGGGTTCACGTTGTCAGGTAAAACAATATCATAAAGCTAGCTGTTCAGCGATCATAGAGACAGTAGGAGTTTCAAGGGCTTACTGTTTAAACCTGAGAAAAAAAATAATAGCATTTACACCCACTTGTACCTTGTTCTTTAAAATCACTAAAAACAGTGTAGTTGGTAACAACAGGACAATCTCCCTTATACCCCCCCCCTTATACTCAAATGCTCTTGTCAATTTTCCTGAATCTCTGTATGCAAATTCATCATCCAAATGGAACTCAGCAGAGACCTGAAATCTTTATTTTCCAACAAAGAAAGCCTCATTGTCCCTGGACTATTTTGGACAAAGCTACTGCCTCTCCGCAAACAGGTACACACTTTCCTTTTTAAACTTCTCTTGGGCCTGCCCTCCCTATAAACAAGTTCTCAACCTTCTTAATGCTGAAAGACTTTAATACAGTTCTTCAGGTTGAGATGACCTTCAACCATAAAATTATTTTTATTGCTACTTCATAGCTAATTTTGCTATAGTTATGAATCACAAAGTAAATATCCTTGTTTTCTGATGATCTTCAACAACCTCTGTAAAAAGGTTGCTTAACCCCAGAGGCCTAGCAATTCAGTAGTTGAGAACTACTGCTCTAAATGAATCCCAGGCAACATTTTTACTAGTATGCTGAATACGCTTATCTAGTCTAGACCTAGGAGACTTTTGCTTCCTGTTTCTATGCCATCTCCTGTGTATGACTTCCTCGGTCACAGAGTGCAGAGTAGCTGACATTCTCCACATTTGGGTCAATGTGGGTATAGCTCACCATGTACACTGTTATATGTAATTTGACTGCAATCTGATTGAAGAGATAAATACCCAGACATGCAGGAGTTAAATCACCATATCAGTTAAAAGCATAGTTAAGGAAGGGATATAACCAGTAGAAGAGAGGTGACCATTTTCTGAAGATGGCTTCCTTTGTAAATCAGGATATAATAAGAAAAGCTATTCTGCCTTCAACCAGCAAAGAGGGTGGTTATGTCTCTTCAGAATTAATCTATTACTAATATCAAGCTGGTAAAAGTTAGTTTCTGGGATGACAGTTGATGAGCATAGTCTACGGAAATCTTATCAGAATCCACATGAATATTTGTTATGAATGACATTTGGGGCGTTATTACAGATCTCCAAGAGCAAACTCTCAAAAATTATACTGAATGAATATAAAATTTGAATAAGTAGCCATGCTATCTAGTTAATTCTTTCAGTCATTTAAAACTTTTGTAAAGTACAATTCTAACTGAGCATTTAAGTCTGTAAATGTTGTAAGTGGTCTTTTCTCCAAAGACTTTGTGCTGAGACACTTTTAGGGACGTTTATGTTAAAGGCACCCGGAAAGGTTTACTTACTACAGAGCATGTCAGAGCTTTAGTAAGCCTGGAATCTCAAAGATCTTAAATAGGAGCACAGCTATCTCTAACTGTAGCGAGCAGCATTTCTCCTACTAGTTTCTGGAAAAACAAGCTTCTAGATATTGGATCTAGAGCACTTTTCAATCCAAATGTCAACCAATGTGACATTTGTACCGTGTGACTTGCTATACCAATGGATGATGAGATTTGCTGAGTTCCCTAAATAAAGATCTCTACAGATGGCATGCAAAGAACATGCAAGAGGTGTTCTTTCTGTCATCTTCTTGTCTTTTACATAATTCCTTTCTGTTCCTTAATAATGTCATTTAAAATATTTTATGTCTAAATTTTTATTTATATTTATTATTTCTCTCTCTGTGTGTGTGAGACAGTGTGAGTTTATGTGAGAGAGTGTGTGTGTGCATGAGAGAAAGCTTGTGTTTGTGTAAGAGAATGTGTGTGTGTGAGAGATAGATAGATAGATAGATAGATAGATAGATAGATGGAAAGAGAGAGAGACAAACAAAGATAAATGGAGACAGAGACTTGTAGATACTTATATTCATTCCTTATAGTCCTTCTAGTATTGAATAATATTTTAAAATAAAAAACTATACTTACATTCTTCAGATACTATGCAAATAAGTTCAACTGAATAGCTCTTCCACCTCAGAACAAAAATACAAAACCAAAACCAATAACCACAACAGGAAATACCAAATTTCGTTTGATAGTCCGAAAATAGAATAAATGTAATTCTCAAAAACAGCCAAGTGTGATGGAGAACACCTTTCATCCCAGCGCCTGAGAGGCCGAGGCAGGAACATCTATGTGAGTTTGACGCCAGCCTTGTCTACATTGAGAGTTCCAGGACATCCAGGGCACATAGAGAGACACTATCTCAAAACAACAAAAACAAACAAATGAACAAACAAAAATCAGAATAAGCTTCTTGAGTCTGTTGATTCACAGCTGTTCCATAGTTTTAATGTGCACAGTACAAGCATCTCTAGTGGAGAGTGAGGAACTGGGCCAAGTAAAATTGGAACCTGTTAAAATTCCAAAATGAACCTTAGAGAGACAGAGGAGCGCCACTGCCCAAATGATATACTATATATGTGAAACATGCTATTATTTGTGTCTTAGTTTCCTGTTTTTCTCTCTAAACAAGAAAATGGAAAGCTGGAAGTGGTTCCCTGAAGCTCCTCATTTTGTCTATTTGAGATTCTAGACAAATTCTTATTATAACAAATGTTAAGTGATCAGTTTGTAGGCTCAGTCTTTGTCAGGAGACCAGATCTCATAATGTAGGTTTCCAAGGTCATTATGTGTGCATTAAAACAAAGGCAACAGAATGAGTCTGTTTTGCTATCCATTCAGAGGAGATCTGCATGTTCCTCACTTGTTTAGAACAATGTGTTTCCAAAGATGTGTATTTCTATGCAGAAAGCAACATCCTCCAATTGCAATTTATTTTTGTCTATTCAAGAAAAATACAGCAGATGTATTCCTACCAACTCTAGGACTGTCACATGGGCAAAGAACAATTGCATAAACACTTCAAATAAATGTTCAGGAGCTTAGACATAAATAATCCCCCTCACATCCTTGTTGCTGTGTTATCAGGTTTAACCCTAAAGCTCTCTGCTCTCTTTCCTAGTCAGGTCTCTCAGCTGTAAATGGTAAGCATCAGAAACAGAATCATCTACAGAGAGCAGAGCACTTGCAGTTTAAATGTCACATAGCTGCCTTTATTATTCCAGCTGGCGTCTAGAAAGAAAGGTCCCTCTATTAATGAGACTAGCACTGCCAGGCCCATTATAATAGATTTAGGCAAATGAATAACAGGCTTGCCATTCCATCTCTTGTTTGTCAAGTACTATTTCTGTCACTGATCTCATGGCTGCAGACATTTGAGTGGGGTAGCTATAAATGTGGCATGCCTCAGGAAATGAACACTGCACAGGGAACCCGATTTACAGATAAGTCAGCATGTTAACCCAAAGCCTGTCCTCCCCATATTCGTGCTCACACTTGCCTTCACTCTAGCATAACATATGATACAATAGCTCTTGTGGTTCCTTAGTGGACAACAGTACCTATTGTACTCTCAACACGAGAGGGATAATAAAATAAAAATTGGATAGTGCAAGATCTGTCTTAAAATATTCCCTACATTAATTCTAAATTAGAGACCACCAATCTGTTTTTTTTTTGTAATCCACAAAAGTCAGAAGGCAGCTTTAAAACTGTTTCCATCTATACTAAAAGCCTACAAGTAGGATTTTATAAGTCATGTTTTTCTAATTGCTCATCATCTTTAGACACTAACTATGGCTACGTAAGTGAGACACACTATATCATCCATACTCTTTCTCTTTTTAACCCCCCCATCTACCTCAATCTTTGAGTCATATGTAGTTTTTAACATATGAGCATACTCACATGTTAAAAACTATCTAGAATTGATCTCATAAGAGAAGACCTAGCAGATCTATTGAATTCTTTATAATTGGGGACAAGTACAATTCAAAGAATTTTTTTGCAATATCATGCCAAGCTTACTTTTTGTTAGTTCTGATTACACTGTTACAATATTAGATAGCTAATTATTATGTAAATACTGATGAACTTTCTGTCATCTAGCTGGCATTAAGAAAGAAATAAGCCCCACATAGTTCTTTAGTTCCTACCTAGAACTCACTGAGATCCATCTGCCTCTCCCTTCTACATGCTAGGATTAAAACAAGTGTCACCAAGTCTAGAAGTTCTAAATATTTATGGACTTTCATAGTTATATCTCTGTCACTTAATTGTGAGAATTACCATGGTTTCTCAACTGTCTTCATTGTTCAGTAATTTAAGAACTAATGTAACTTGTAATTGATTTTTTCAAAAGAGAGTGCATATAATTCCATTACCTGAAAACATGGAAGGGTCCAATCAGTTTGCAAAGAGAGTGTGAGGAGGCAGGGGGCAATTTAGTAACAAAAACACAGTAAGTATTTGTGCATTAGATACTTTACATTGTTGTGATGGTTATGTCATTTTGAAATATTTGTTCTGGGCCTCTTATTATTTTATTTTTGTGTGGGAGGATTAGAGGGGTAGAGGGAAGAGATCCATCCAGGAATACCCATGTTTGTACACGGTCCACAGCTGAGGAGCAGCCCCAACATTGCTGCAGAAGAAACTCTGCCCATGTTTATCTTCGCGCATTTTCTTCTAAGAATATTTAATGAACCTCTAAAATTGTTATAGTATACACAGATAATAATCAGTACGGTTTTTTTTTTTCACATTGCTTCTGGAAAAACTGCTTTGTGCTCCAGTTTTAATTAGCATATGATTATCCCTTGCTAATTTGAGGGGTTTAGTCTAGAATTAGCACACAGCTGCAGCAGAGAAGGCATGAGCATGATTTGCTGCTTTAGCTAGATTCCGGCCAGAGGGGAAGGAGGAACCCGGGAGATGCAATGAACCATGTCCTACAAACAGTTCCCTAAATTTGTCAGTGGTCACCTGTCATTTAACAATGAATCTTTCTACAGGAAAGACACGGTTTCTAAACTTGTTTTATTTTGTAACATAATCAAATACAGAATGACCCTCTCTTATAATCAAAGATTTAAAGCATTCATAAAACTAAGGTTTTAGCACAAATTCCATCACTACCCACATTAAATAAATATCAAAAACACTACTTTATTTTCTGTCTATTTATTTTATGTCTATTCCTTTTAAAAGTTCATTTAATTTTTCCTTCCCTCTTTCTTTCTTTCTTTCTTTCTTTCTTTCTTTCTTTCTTTCTTTCTCTCTTTCTCTCTCTCTCTCTCTCTCTCTCTCTCTCTCTTTCTCTTTCTTTCTTTCTTTCTTTCTTTCTTTCTTTCTTTCTTTCTTTCTTTCTTTCTTTCTTTCTTTCTTTCTTTCTTAAATTTCATGTATGCCTGTGTCTGTGAGTCCCCTTGGAAGCCAGAAGAGGGTTGGACCTCCCTAGAGGTGAAATTACAGGCAGTTGTAAGCCACCCATGGCACCAGAAACCAAACTCAGGTCCTCTGTGTAGCCACTTCCTCAGCTTCACAATGAATTTTTCTAAAGTCAATAAAGCTCAAAGAAGCAATTGGAGATCATTTTTAAATCTTACACATGCTGCACCCATTCTCACTCTCTCTCTCCCCAGAAGCGACCACAATGGCACAGATGGGAGAGGTGTAGTACATTGTCCATGTTGAAACCTTACAAATATTACATATATTGATATAAGTACACACACATACACCATGCTGCTTTCAACTTCACATCTACATTACGTGGGATGACTTCTGCACTGTGTTATCCTCTAGACACAATTGAGGTTTTGTATTTAATAGCTGCAGCAAGTATACCTTCTCTTCCTAGTGTCCATATCTGGGTTGGCATTTCTACATGCAGGGGTTCTTATATCAAAGTCACACCACCCCAGGAACCCTTGGAAATGCAAGGATTCTTCTTTCTACTACAGTGTACTAGTTATCTAGGCTGCTCCAACAATGTACCACAGCCTGGAAGGCTTGACTAAGGTTATTTTCTCACCATAAAGGGTTTGGAAGTTTGAAATCATGATGCCTATAGGATTTATTTCTTCTGAGTTGTTTCTGTTTGCCCTGTATATGATCAACTTCTATCTGTGTCATCACAAGTTCTTGTGTCTGTTACATGTAAATATCTTGGTCTCCTCTTCTTATCCATTGTATTGTGCAAAAGTCCACACTAAAGATGTTATTTTGAATTAATTACATATTAAAGACCGTATCTTCTAATATGGTCATATTCTAAAAGATAGGAGTTAGGATTTCAACATCTGAACATGGAGTTAAAGATACTATTTGGTACTAAACAAGTTGATATTAACTAGAGAGAACAGGGTACAAAGAGTCTGTATAGTCAGGCTGAAAGGAAGCAGGGTCAGTTTCCCCAGAGTGAAACAAAATGCTTTATAACATAAACCAGGCAGGATTTCTGTCCTGGGAGGACACAGAGTTCAAATCTCTAACATCTTATCAAAATGCTCTTGAAGTAATTATATCAGTTTGAATTTTGAAAATGGGGCTTAAAATTCCCCAAGTCTTAGAAGCAATGTATGTATTCTTAGACTTCAGTGATAACTGTTAATATCATGAATGAACTGTTGTCCATTGTTTCCACTTTCATTTATGTGATTTTAATGAAACTGGTAGATATATAGTCTATGTGTATGTGCTATTGGATATAATACATACATATGTGTGTGTGTATGTGTTGGATATAATACATGTATGTGTGTGTGCTTATATCAATATGTGCAATTTTTGTAAGGATTCAACATGAAAGATGTATTACACCTCTACATTATATTTGTTCCTTTATCCCTTTGAGATTTAGTCTTCCTCTTCTGTGCCATGTCTATTATTTCTGAGTTTTCCCCAGTACATTCTCCTTGCATGTGACTTACTAGACCCTACAACTGGCATCGTGCTAAAGAATAAATACAATTGTCTGTAGTCAAATCTGTCGGTACTTTAATTTGTGTAATTGCTGTTATACCATATGTTGAAAAGCCCTCTCTACCCAAGTGTCATAAAAAGACATTCTGTCCTATTTCTTTCTAAAAGATATAAAATATTCCTTTCAAATATATGTCTTTATCTAAATTGTATTTTTCCACATATGTGAGGTAGGGATTCATACATTTCTTTCAGTCCGAATAACCAGTTGGCCTATCAACTTTTAGTGAATATGTTCTCATTTCCTTACCTCTCTCAAATAACTTTCCCATTTTGACTCATTTTCTGCATATCTTTGCCACCACCTGAAATACTATAACTGCATTGCTTTTTACTAAGTCTTGATATCTCCTAAGGAAATTATTACTTCTTATTGTTCTTTCAAATTGCCTTAGTTTTCTTTGACCTTTACTCTTCCACCTGAGTGTTTTAATTAGTTGCTGAATGGTGAAATAAAGAAATAGATTAGAATTTCCTTTAAGTATGTTAAACTAACACATTAATTCAGAAAAAATTTTATCTCTAAATAATGAGTCTTCCCATCATGAATTTGTTATATTTCACTAATTTGAACTTTAGGAATAATGATTTTAGTTATATGACATTTTTAATATATTATTCATTTTTAATTAGAGGTTAATTATATTTATCTTAGATGTTTGATGCTATTGTGAATTACATCTTTGTTATATTATTAAATTCAATGTTAAAGGGTTAATCCTCAGTGGTTTTGCTTTTTAAATGTTGGTCTTATATTCTAGCAAATATAAAATTCTCATTTTAACTCTAATGGTTTATATTTCAGAGTTTACTTTTTAAAAAATCTGATGTTTATGAGTGTGTATGAGTGTTCCATCTCTTGTATTCTGTTGAGAAGGCTTGCCTACTTTTATTTATATATTTATGTATGTATGTATGTATGTATGTATGTACTTATTTAATGTATATGAGTACACTGTAGCTGTCTTCAGACACAGAAGGATAGGATGCTGGATCCCATTACAGATGTTTGTGAGCCACCATGTGGTTGCTGGGAATTGAACTCAGGACCTCTGGAAGAGCGGTCAGTGCTCTTAACCGCTGAGCCATCTCTCCAGCCCGAAGGCTTGCCTCTTGAAGTTCCTGTACAAGTTCTTAAGTTTTTACTCCTAGATTTCCCTCCATTTTGGTTTTCAGTACTGATTCTATTTCCACTTTCATGCCTTGAACTGTTTTATTCATTTGCTTCCGCTGTTTGTTTTCCTAGATTTATTAACGGATTTATTCTTTTCCTCCTTAAGGCTATTTTAAAGTCCTTAGATTTTGCTTCAGCTATGTTGCATTTTCCAGGATAGAATTGCTAACCTATAGCAGAGATGTTGTTGTCATTGACTGTGTTTTTTATGTTGGCCTCTAAGCATCTGGATTTGGGATGATTGTAGTTGTAGATGCTTATATCTGGTCATGTCTTTGTTTCTTGAGAGTCTTGTTCTTTGTTTTCTATTGCACTTTCTGGTTCCTAGGAGATTGTGGTGCCCCTGTGTTTCTGAGATTCTGCCAAGTATGGCCCATGGGGTTTCTGGGCAGAATGTTTTTAGATATTTGGAGGTGACAGTTTTGAGGATGGTGTGAGAGATGGGAATTGAGTAGGTCCACAAGAGGTAGGAAAGCAGGGTGCTCCAGCAGGATCTGTTTCGTTCCTGAGGAATGTAGGTAGAGAGTGTGGAGAAGCCATAGCAAATAGTCTGCAATGGAGCATGGATTGAGACTGCAGCATTGGATTTGGAGGAAAGGGGAAAGCATGAAGATATGAGGCTCACCTACCTGCTTTGATGGCCAACTTGTTCCTCCAACAGGCTTGCCTGGTGGTTTCCTAGGGAATGCCTGCTGGAGTTTGGAGCTTGGAGCAAGGGATATGTGGGGAGGAAAGTTAGAAGAGAAGGTATGCATAATGTGCTGGTGATGGAGGCAGAGTGGTAGGGTGGGGGCTGCAGTCCTTTGTTTCAGAGCAGGAGAGGAGACTAGGTGGGGTGGGGTGGGGGGTAGATTTGGAGGAGAGAAGGGAGAAGTGAAGATCTGTAATTAGCCTATCTGCTTCCCTGAACTGTGGGAACCTGCAGGGTTCCTGCAAATCTATTCCTTTCCCCACCCACTAAAGTGCTTCATGACTATGTTTTAAAATTTAACAATTAAATTATTACTTGTATGTGTGGTGCTGAGAATTGAACCCAGGTCCTTACACGTTCCTAGAACTCTATTGCTGATCTGTATCCAGCCCTTTTTTCACTTTTTGAGGCAAGGTCTTACTTACTTACTCATGCTGGCCTTGAATGGGCAATCTTCCTCCATCAGCCTCCTAAGTAACTGATATTACAGGCTTGAACCTTTAGACTGATATTAATATAATATCTGTTACTTATTTGTTTGCATTTTATTTCTTTTTTAGTTTTTTATCTTAATTGCAATAAAATTATACCATTTTCCTACTCCTCTGCTGTCTCCAAACCCTTTCATGTGCTCTCAAATTCATGGGTTTTCATGTGTTTCCAAATTCATGGCTTCTTTTTTCCTTAGTTATTATTGCTACACACGTGTGTGTGCACACAAGCAGATACACACACACACACATCTATCGATCTATCTATTTATCTGTTTATCTATCTATCTATCTATCTATCTATCTATCTATCTATCTATCTACATGTCAGAATGGACCACATAGTATTGGATAGCTAATCAGGGGACTCATCCCTGGAGGAGACTAATTCTCCTTCTCAGCAGTGGTTAATCACCTGTAGTTTTTTGTCTAGGGTTCCATAAAATTCCTCCCTTCTAGTCAATAAGAAATAAAGCAACAAACTTTTAAAGCATAAAGTGCAAAGAAGATTATAAAACCACCTGAACAAGTCAGTGTCAATCAGAACTGTAACATCCTTGTCTGCAGTTGACAACCTTGTGGTTTATCATCCTGCTTGATATATAACTGCCAATGTCATGGTTCCCTGTTACCTTCTTCAGGGCATCCCCTAGAATACTATGCTGGGTAGTAGTCCTGCTGTAGTACCTGGACTGTGTTAAGGTTGTGTTGGGGACAGTGCAGGGATTAGCTGTCGAGACTTGCATACTCAGAGATGCAATTCCCTGACTACAGATTCAAATTTTCATTAGATACTAGTAATAGAACAATTTTATATACATAGAGTACACATACTATCTCAGATATTTCACTTGATATTATAGCCACTATTAACATGACTATTAATTATGTGTGTTTAATGTTATGCACTGTGTGTGTGTGTGTGTGTGTGTGTGTTTACTTAATGAATTATTGTGTGACTGTTACACGAGCCTGTGTTTTGGTCATAAGTTTCATTTGATCTATCACTAGTGTTACCATACCTTATCCAATATTAGCTATCATGAATTTCATAAATAGCATTCCTCACATGTAAGTAAGAAATGTTTTTAAATTTTCAAGTGCTTTAAAAATATGAAAATCAATCATTTAAGTGGTGGTTTTACAATCAGACAGATTCAACCTGAGTTTCATAAATGAACAAGATTGTCCATGTCAAACACATGGCAAGTGTATAAGATGTTAAGGGCGAGGAAAATGAAGGATTTGTTGTAACAAAAATATTTCTTGTCTTCCAGTGTCTCGGTGAAAATACAGAAAACGTATTTCAGTTCCTCTGTGCAGAAAATATGGGTACTAACAAGATATAGACTTATTATCTTTATTTTCCTCTATCAAAACCAATTTTAATGGGAAATAAAGTGGGAAAGTAAAAGATTCCAAAGCCGGGCGGTGGTGGCGCACGCCTTTAATCCCAGCACTTGGGAGGCAGAGGCAGGCGGATTTCTGAGTTCGAGAGTTCGAGGCTAGCCTGGTCTACAGAGTGAGTTCCAGGACAGCCAGGGCTACTCAGAGAAACCCTGTCTCGAAAAACCAAAAAAAAAAAAAAAAAAAAAAAAAAAAAAGTAAAAGATTCCAGGTCTTAAAACTCTTATGAGTCTTCTTGGGAGATTAGAGTCTCTGTGTCAAATACAAGTATGGGGCAAGGCATGATGGGATGAGTGTACAAGTCAGAGTCAACTTGTCACAGAAGAGAGTTTCAAGTGCCACTCTCATTTTGGAACAGTCTTTGACTGTGCTCTTATCACAGACACCTGGCAGCCATGAGTTAGAGCAAAACTAACAACACAGGCTGCCCTTGTAGTGAAGAGCTACTGGCAAGAGAGGGTACTGACCAAAACCTGTCAGCCTTCCTTAGTATTCTGACTTCTGTATTTAACTTACTCTGAATGTATCATGCATAGATTTTTTTTACATTGTTTCTCAGCAATCATATAATGAAGAGTCTTTCCAAGTCTATTTCCCATGTCTCTCAATTTTCTTCATTTTCACTGAGGTTGAATTATTTCTTTGTGGGCTGAATAATGGTGACATTTATTTTAAAAAGTATTGCTAAAAATTGGTTTCCTAACAAAACACTGGGAGAAATAAACCAAGAAGCACAGATAAGTGATTTTAAAATCATGTTAAATATAATTTATTCCCTATATATAGAGTTGTTTCAATATTTTTTAAAAAATCAGTGAAATATTTTACCAAATTACAAACTAAAATGAAAAATCACATGATTTCACTTACAAGAAGCACAAAAGGCACTTGAGTGAATATATATCTACTAATGATGGTTTTTAAAGTTTCTTAGCAAAATTGGAAGGGAAGAAAATTTCTTTAACCAAGTAAATGCCATTAACTTAAAAAAAATATTTGCCACTAACATAGTAAAAGGTGAAAGACTGAATGCTTTCCCTTTCAAACTGCTATTTCAAAAAATCAAAATAATCATATTTTTAAAAGACAATGCCATTCTTTCCTTCACATGGTGAGTACACACAAATGTATGTTTTTCCACTATAAGTCTTAGCTACTGTGAGAAAATGCACCTCAAATGTCAAAGAAAAGATGACATTTTTTATATACAAATGACTTGCTGATTATCATCAAAAAGTCCTAGATAATTTGTAAATAGTTACTGAATGCTAGTGGGAAACATCAGCAAGATTATTTGGGTAACAAATCAATACAGAAAAATTAACTTTTCCAATACTCAACAATACTAATTAGAAACAAGTTAGATAACACAACGTTTTTGCAATAGCAGCGTACTACGAAAGAATGTTTTCAGATCAACACTGTTAAATCCCATATATTCAAGAACCAGGTCGTCAGAACCATAAAATAATGTTCATAAATTGGGAGAGTCAACAGGTTAAGCAAATTTCATTCAACTATATTGTTCTACAGATTTGACACAATCTCAATTAAAGTGCCAAAGACATTTATGCGAGTGTAAAGATCTCTTCCCTTAAAAAGCTGATCATAAGCACTCCATGAAAACAGCCAGGAAACTAGAGTAGCCTGCCAAACTGTAAAACAAATCAGGGCAGTGAGACTCAGATGCGAAAGCTATAATAAATCTGCAGTGTTCAAGACAGCAAAACGAGCAAAGGAACAAATCTCTAGATAGATGCACCAGACTACCAGACTAAACAGTCCAGAGAGAACCACAGTATGGACTAAATTGACTTTGAAAAGTTCCAAGGCAGTTTAATCGAGAAATTTATATTTCAAAAAATCAAAACAATCATATTTTTAAAAGACAATGCCATTCTTTGCTTCACATGATGAGTGAATATCAACTTGATCAGTTACAGGCTTGAATCTAACACCTAAAATTAGAGCATTTTGGAAAACTACAGAAGGACCTTGTGAACTTTAGTTCCATGAAGATTTTTAAATACAAAATGCACCAAGTGATTGATACGGCTTCCCCAAAATGAACATGTCTGCTCTGAAGAACACTGAAAAAAGACAAGCTACAAATGATGGTAAGACAGGCTGAAAACACACACCTGATAAAGGACTTATACAGTGAATATCTTAGAATTCTCACCCTCCAAACAGAAAAATCATAAGAAAGAGATTAAAAACAAATTTCAAAAGGTAAATTGATAAAAATACATTATTATTAAAATTATTAATCATGGGGAAATTTAGAACTTTGAAGCAATACCAGTTTACACTTAAAATGACTATGCCTCTTTTCCTTTGTTTTAATTAAAAAGAAAAGAAACCTAGCCACAAGTTTCAAAGGAACATGATAAAAATTGAACACTCATAGGTTGGTGATATCAATACAAATGGTGCAGACACTTTGATAGCTCATTTTCCATCACCATGAGATAGTGATGAGGCTGGCAAACTATAAAAGAAGAGGCTTACTTAGCTCACATTTTGGGAGACTGGAACTCCAAACAGAATGCAGTGTCAGCTTGGCTATGTGGACTCCACCTACTGCATCTCATGAGGACAGTACCATCGTCATGGCAGGAGTATGTGCACGATGACATCACATGATCAGAGCGAGATCCAGTGGCCAGGCTTCTCTTTCATGTCCACTCTTGCATAAGAACTATTTCAATTCCTTAATCCCTTTTGAAGTGATGACTAGAAAACCTCAGGCTTTCTCACTAGACTCCATTTCTTAACATCTTTCCAACTCCACATAGAACCACAGAGGAACCAAGCTTTCAGTATGTGAGATTTGGGGACAAATAACACCCAGGACAATTAAAAATATATGTTTATGCAAAGATCTCCAGAGAGATGCATAACATCAGCTGTAAATTTTTTAAAGGCCTATCCTGGCAGTCACTTCAATATCCACCGACTGATGAAAGATAAACTGTGGTATATCCACACAGTGAAACGTTACTCAGTCATGAAGTAAAATAGTGATTCACCTAAGCAAACACGGACATATTTAATGTATTATTGCTGAATTGACATATCCTCAAGAAACAGTATGCTGAGCTATGGATGTAGCTTAGTGCTAGAATACATGGCCAGTAAGTACAAGACCCTGGGTTCAATTCTCAGTGCATAGATAGATGGATAGATGAAGAGAAAGAGAGAGAGAGAGAGAGAGAGAGAGAGAGAGAGAGAGAGAGAGAGA
>NW_021604719.1:12216443-12232139 GCF_004785775.1 Grammomys surdaster | reverse complement strand
AGAGAGAGAGAGAGAGAGAGAGAGAGAGAGAGAGAGAGAGAGAGAGATCCCATATACTGCATGAACCCAGTTATACAACAACCCAGAAATGACAAAATTATAATGACAAATTTGAGTCTGTGGTTACCATGGGCAAAGTATACATGGGCTGATTCCAAAGGGATATTAAGGAATGCCTGGAGATGATACAAACACTTTAGCTCACTGGAAGAATGCCTACTTAGTGTAAGGCGATGCCTTGTGTTCAGCTCCAGCAACAACAAAAATATCATTGGCATCCTAGCAGTTACTTGACTGTACTTGTCAAAGAATTTAGCTGAATGTAAAGTTTATCTCAATAAACTTATCCAGAAAGTAAATTGCCCAATGAACTCTCAATAAAATGGAATCTTCACAGGTGATATTCACTGACAACTGGTGGCACTAGCAATCGAAAGTTAGTGCAATCACCAAGAGGGGCTCAAAGGAAATAGGTGTTGTTGTCAGTCCCTGAACATGAAATTCATATCCAAGTCTGGCTTTAGTGTCCAAGCATACTGTACACGCACATGGGTCTACTAACCCTTAGTAACCCTTTGACTCTCAGTTTTGGCTCTGGGGTTTTGCAAACTGCTCACACAAAGTCTCATTCATCTTTGATACTCCTCACTAATCCTCCTCTGGGATTGGTAGCTCTCTCAAGAAACCACTTTCATATGCAACACGACACAACTACATGGAAGTTGTTTAATCTTTTCCTGAATCCTTTTCCTATAGTAATTTCTATCTTGTTTTGTTGGCTTTCAGGTGTCTTTGAACATATAAAACAGATACTATAAAAAATTGTTCATATTTTCTAATCGTTACCATTGTGAGATCATGTGGCAACTCTGCTGTTCTCATTTCCTAAGAGCATATAAAAACAAAACAGCAACAAAAATCCCAAATCCTACATCCTCATGTCTCATTAACAGGGAGGAAAAGAGAGGTGCCTATGGCAAGAATAAGGGAAGTGGTTTTATTTGATTTTTCTGCTTTTATTTTGTTTTTCTTACTTTTTTAAAAAAAAATCTTTTCTTACCTATTTAGCCCATTCTGCAGTCTTGAACAATCCTTAATCTACCACACACCCACAGGGAGTGTGAGAAACGTAACTAGAGATGTTTGACAGAGGACGCAGGAGGCAGCACCTGACTTTATCAGCAAGACCTACCAGTGGTTTTCTACACTGACATTTTACTTCTTACAGCCCATCAACTTAGGAGTCTGTTATTTATTTGATACCTTAATATGACAGTTCTTGTGTAGTAGTTTTTCATGTTCTTCATGATGCATTTTAGAATTTTTATCCTATAATAAAGAGCTGGCTCTTAGGGTTTATCCTTTATAAAATCTCATGGCTTTGGTTTCTCCTTGACTTGGAGAAATCATGCTTGGATCCAGACATGATGATTCCTGGGGTTAGTAGTCTTTGTTGTGGTCTGATTCACTGCATTTGTGGATTGGTTCTTGAGTGGGTAAAACCAGTGCAAGCAGCCAACTGATGCATTCCTGGTGGGCTTGAGTAAACGATCTCTTTCCAGCTGCAGTCAAAAATCATAGGACATGGGAGGAAGGAGAAGACAGCATTGAGCCCTCACTCTTTGGAGTTAGTATGCACAATTTTCTGAGCCAAGAGTGAAAAAACATGAAAGAAAGGAAGGTTTTGAAAACCCAGCAACTTCCAAGCTCCTCAATTCCTTTTTCCATCAAGTGGAAGCCTTTGCTACAGCTACAGCAATTGGACAAACAGGATACAGAAAATACAAAAACAGAGCAATGGAATGTGAATCACATTGAAGAGAGAGTGACTCTGTGGGAGGAATCAGGATAACAGGAGCATTTGATGTCCTTAGAAGTTCAGAAGCCCATGTATGTCACAAGCAAGATAGTCTATACTGTGTCAGCCAAGCATAAAAAATGGCATTTTCAAGCATAAAAATTCAACAAAGATGGAATTATATGATGATGTATATATAATTTTTCTTTTGTGTCAGTGCTTTATTTCATATTTCTAAGCCTGGAATGTTAGTTCAAACTATTTTGTTAAAAGTAAGAGGAAAAGGAACCCACAGGAAGAGCTTAGCTACTTTCCACATTCCATAAAGGGTACACATGTAACAAATTTTTAACTTTCTTACTTTTTGTAAAGCCATAGTTATATCCTCCAGAAAAATCATTGTAATTCATATGACATTCAGTTACTCTTGGCCCTTTGCAGCATAAAACAAAATGATTCTTTCTATTTCAACATAAATAAGCCTCACCCATCCTATATCTCCAGGAATCAAGGGGAGTCTATTACAAAATGAGACACGCCATTAAATTCATAAGTAAATAAACAGAAAAGACCTGTAATCTTCCCTAATTTATATATTACCTAAAGGTTTCATAAAGCCAAACTTGTTTGAAACACTTCCAGGCACCCACTCACCTAAATTAAATAAAATTCATATATTTGATAGGTGGGATATATTATTTACATTTATCCATCAGAGACTACTTTTCTACATATGAATAAACCTCTCTGAAATAAAACAGACAAAGTGTATGACCACCCCACGTCTTCTGCAAGCCCACAGATGAATGCATTTGTAGAACCCAGCCCAGGTATATTGAACTGGGCAAGGAGATGGAAGTAGTATTCTTGATGTTTAAACGTTGCCTGTGTTTCCTGAGGAGGTTTCCAGAGATTGGTTTCTTCTTTGGATCTTGATTGTTTTCTTCTCTGTGAATTTGATCCTTTGGTTTTTGTTCTTAATATTAATGGGCTGTTGTCAAAAGGCTAGTTTACTGAACAGGCTAGTCCCGTAGACTGTTCCAGAACCAAGTTTTACTTCTTCACTGAGTTCGTGCTGTCTTTGTGGTTTCTCACACATGTTCCTTGAGCATTCTCTGAGAGCTGCTGACCAGGATTCATTTTTCAGATCTTACTCATAGAGAAGTTTTTTCCCCAGCTCTCCAGACTGAGGTCACCAGTACTCTTCACAGCATGTCAGGAGCCAATTAGAGCATTTGTTTGGCCTGGAATGCCTCTTCTCTCAGAGCCTGCTCTTGCTGAATTTGCTAGGCTTTTAATGTGATGTTGAAATCTGTTCTTGTTTGACTCCTACAGCTGGCTCTGATCAGCCTCCTCTAAAGAGGAAGTTTCAATTAGCACAGTTTCAAATGTGCTCTGGAGGTATATTTTTATGGCTACTCAACTAATAGGACTCTTTGTTCCTAGTGGTGTGTGACTCCTTAGCAAACACAGCCATTCGTGTGAGTCACAGAGTGACTTTATAGCAAGGCTAAGCTTTGCCAAAGCCAAAAGAATGAGACAGCCAAATTGAATTAGAGGCTGAAACACATTAATTTATGCTAGATAAATGTTATTGTGGTCCCGTGGGCAAGTGCTCAGGTCACAGGCTTTATGAACTATTTGCAGCAAGAGGGCTTCCTGGCAGTAAATCAGCCAGAGCAGGACTTTTTGAAGGTCTTACAGCTACTTACTCTCTTCTGTTTCCTGAAATGGCCTCCGCCTACCCCTCCTCCAACCCTTTCCATTAAGATTTCTCATCATTTTGTGTCCATTTTGTGATGTTTAACATAGAGTCAGTTGGATGAATGATGTGTGTAGGCTCTCCCTGACTCTGGTGAAGATATGGCCATTTATTACGCCTGTGACCCTCACCACAAGCAGCTGCCTGTTGATCACTCCGGACTCCAGATCTCCGTGGGTACAGAGCTCTGGCTGAGCCCCAGCTCACGGAGTCCTTGCAGCTGTGTGTAAATGGGATCCTTCATGTTTCTGACGCAGAATACACAACCAAGTCCTGACAAGGCTGTTTCTCTTCTGGGAAGGAATTAGATCCACTTAAGGCTGGCTTATTTCTCAAGTAAGAAAAGTAGGACTAAGTGTTTTCTGGCTTCAAGTTTGTGTCAAGTGTGAAATGATGCCAAGAAAGAATTATGCATAAATGATAGTGTTTAAACTCGTTTTCATGTGTTTCGATGTATTCTCTGCCAAAAAACTGACAAGGCCTCTCCTTGGCATTTTTGCAGAGGGAGACCACTCACACACTGAACATTTTCTTAATAAAGAAATAATTGTAAATCACTGGTGTCTAGGCAGGTGATAACCAGTTTACCTCAAACATAGTCTTCTATAAAACTCAAAGAAATATGGTTGGGCAAAAGGTGATGAATTCATCTCCTACTCTATACCACCTCTATTCCCTAGATGCCAGTCAAGGCCCTGGCAAATGTAGAGCTTCAGCTAAGAGCAAAAGCTTCATAGTTGGTTCTAGGTTTTGGTTTGGATCCTATCTTTTTTTTTTTGGTTTGGAAACTCTGGGCTTATTGAGACCCTGTGTATCCTCATGTAGATGAAATAGACAAAGGAAATAGCTACTTTTGTACTGGTATTGTCATTGTCAAGACTGAAGAACAGGCAATGCAAGCTATCAGCAAGGGGGATTGACCAAAGAGCTCTCAACAGGTAATGGCATGTGTTCATCACTGGTATTGCTGTCTTACTGGCATGGCTTAGAAGGAGACGACAACCTTTGTTTATTTCACAGTTCTCCAGTGGCCAGCAGGAAGAGGTACTGGAGGAGAAGAGAGGTAACTTCTTTCTGACATAATCTATGCATCTCATAGGCTAGTCAGCATACTCTAACTCATCAGCCTTGATCTACAAAAGCCTTGTGGTTGTGCCTCAGTCTAATGGTCATTTACTCTGTTCAAGGACATGGCTCTGACAGTCATCTTGGATGATTAGCAGGCAGTAGGAAGGCTAACACATGACCGGTGCAAGTCATATAGCTCATGATGACTTCAGTATCAAGTTGGAGAATTCTCAACTGTGTACTTGTAGCTAGATGTGACATTTGCCCCAAATCAGCACAGATTCTGGAGACTTTCTAAATATCTTTTTCTGATTTTTAAAATACTATCATTTCCTTTTATTCTGGGAAAGAGGGTAAAGAGGAAAAATACAATGTGGCTCCAGAGCCTTTAATTTTTTTTATTAATAAGTTCAAATTTATTTATATTTCTATAGCTGAATTCAGAAATAATCAACCTGTTAGTTGCTATGGGGTAGTCACTTGGCTACTAAGATGATTTTTGTGACTTTTTTTTAAAGAAAATTTTAACTTATGTATATATATATGTAAGAATTTTGTCTGTCTACATTCATTTTAAATTGGAGTTCCTTCAGACCTACCAGATCCTAAGTCTTACTAAACTCCAAAAATGAATCTACAGTAGCATTTAAAACATGGACCTACTGAATATTTTGTATGAGTGATATATAAGGCCTAATTGTCCATGGCCAGTTTAACCTTCTAAGCCATCAAATAGTGTTTCTTGTGCTATGAAACCTTTACTGAGACACTAGAAATTGGTATACCCTAGACTGGAAATAGTCGTTGGACTCAATACCTAGACTTCTAAAGAGTGCAACAGTTTGGCAGTTTTCAGAGGAAGATCTCCAGGAGAATAGGGACACAGTGTCATTCATTCCCTCTTGCTCCTGACCATTCATCCCAGGCCCTAAAACAATGTCTTGCCATCTGCTTCCCAGATTTCCCCAAATGTTTACCTGGTTAATGAAAAAGTTGGACAGTAAAGTAACTCCCCCAATGATTCTGACCTCCTTCATCTTGGTTTATATTTTTCTTTCATTTTGATAAGATATATTTTCTTCTGCTTCCTAACTAAAACAAACAAACAAACAAACAACAACAAAAACCAATCAAACCCACTTCTTCATGGATAAAATTCTGTGTGTGTCTGTGTGTGTGTGGGGGGGGGGTGGCTTCAGTTACATTAAGGTAGTTTTACTGTAAGTAAACATGAACATTTTCATGAGATGTTTTTACTGTGCCAAGGCCACTGATTTTAATCTACACCAGTTAATAATGCACCAAATAATAAAAAGCACCAATGGTACTTTGAGTAGCTCCAAGTACCAAGACAAGCCCTGGTTATATTAACAGACTGAAGCCCCTTGTGCGACATCATGATGAACATCTGTCTGCAACAGGAGCCATGGGAGTTCAGAAACTTCTCATGAGAAGATCAATCAATATAGGTCCTATGCTTAGGAGTTTGTGCATTTTGTTAATTAGGCCAAAGCTATAGACCTGTGTGGCAATTACTCAGACAATGATGTAAAATGATACCCTGACAAACAGACTTCTGTAATCCACTTACATCTCCCAGTAGCCAAGGGGTTGGGAAAGCCTATTAACAAGCTCTCTGTCTGCCTGCTTAAAGATGCTGTTAAAGCCAGAGGCTGCTCAGCACCTGAGGCAGCTGTGAATAAAGATGGTTCTATTCTACTAAGGATGGACATAAAACATCATAAAACATGCATCAACCCAAGGCAAAAAAAAAACAAAAAACAAAACGACAAAACAAAAACAACCAAATTCTTTATAAAATGAATGCACAGGATCCTCCCGGATGGCACCAGAGACTAAACATGGTGCCTGGCGAGAATTATTGCTTTCTTTCCAATGACACTGAGGATTAGTGTGTTTGTCTTTTTATATAAAACTGAGAGATCTTTTCTACTGATGGACCAATGATATTGTTAAAAAAGTATTTTTTTGTTGTTATATATGGATGCATGTGTGCACACACAGGTATGCCACAGTCCACAGGTAAAGGGTAAATAGCAACTTGGTGAAATCATTCTGCTCTTTCAACCTTCATATGGGTTCTGGGGACTGAACTCAATGTGGTCCCCAGTCAGCCATCTTGCTGGGCCTGTGAGTGATATTTCTAACTTTCTGGTCCTAAAAGATTCCTTCAAATCCATGCCTTTTGTCAGCATTATGAATTAGCAATAATTTGGGAGTTTTTTCAACGTTGTCCTTGTTCTTTTTCTTGAGTATCACTTATGGACTACTTGGGAACAGTGCTTTCTGGATAGCTTGAGTAGAATCAGGATGTCTTAGGAAAATTGGAATCCACCAGACACAGTGTCACTTTTCATTGTATACAATTGATCAAATATTTCAGACTACTTTTAATGACTGTTGTATTTTTAATTACCAGGGATTGATAATTTACGTTCATTTTTACAGCATTTATCTTGGCACTTCTTCTACTCTAATAGCAAAGGCTACTAGATTTGTGTGTGTGTGTGCTTCTGGGAAGTGAGACAAAAACTTTCAAGGAAAATTTGACAGGGCCTTGCTGCAGATTCATGTAAAATCCTGCCATGTTTATCTGGCTCACGGACTAAAGCGTCACACAGTTACCTTTAAGCTGCTTCCTGTTTGGGTGGATGGTTGTGCCTTCCAGATATGACCTGAACTATTGCAAGACCTCTCATGAACTGAGTGGTGGTTTTAATTAAATCCAGTATGTTGAGACAAGTGGTTTGGCAGTTTCCATTGATTTATTGTGCCTGTGACATCTGGGCCTGATTTATTGTATTGACTTACATAATTGTTTTTGGACAATCACCCTGCATATTTTGACTCTGGTTCCATTCTGGTTTGGAGGACTCACTGGCTGTAAGCATGGAAGACTTCATTCTCCTGTGACTTTTGTTTACCCATTTGGTTTAGCTTTTCCTTGGTAGGATGGTAAATTCCTGAGACATCTTGTAGAAATCCTGTGGGCTTGTGCCCGTCAATAGAATTACTTCAACACCAGTAATCATTTGAGGTTGAAGTTCATTATCATCTATCTATCTATCTATCTATCTATCTATCTATCTATCTATCTATCTACTTATTTCTTACTCTAAGACAAGCTCTCCCAGTAGCCCTAGCTTATCTCAAATCCATATGAACTTAAGCCAATCATCTTCCCTCAGCCTCCCCCGTGTCATTATACAGCTGTGCTTACCACAACCCATTTAGTTTTCCAAATATTTAAGTTTGGGCCATAGGTATTAATATGGACACTGTGTCATAGGTAGCTTGTTTCCAATTATCTGAAAGTTGTAGATATGTTTAGCAACACATTGCAGATGAGTTTTCCCAAAAACTGTTTTATCTTGAGAAAGTTACAATTGAAAAGTTCATCTCAAACTCCATGAAGCCTGTGTGTGGCATGAAGGAAAGGAAAGAAAGAGGAGAGGGAAAATGTCTGACAAAGAGAAAGAAAAAGAAGCAAGCAGAACCCAAGCAGCCTAAATGAGTAAATTTTCTGCTGTGGAGTTGAGCATCCCAGTTATAGAGTATATAGTGATGTTCTAGACTCACACTCCATCTCTCTCAACTTCCCAAAGCTGAAGCCTTCTAACTTAACTCTCTGGCATCAGTCTGGGAAAGGAAAGCTAAGACAAGACAAATTGAGTTTAGCCTGTGGCTTAGCTCAGTTTGACCTTCTGCCTCAGTGTTATTAGGCAAGTGGAGCTTGCCTGCTTTCCCAAAAGCCTCTAATTTTTTTGGTTTGTCTGTTCTGTTTAGTGATACTAGAGTTGGATTAGGGCCTTACAAATGTTCTACCACTGAGCTACGAAGGTAGCCCTCCAAGTGTTATTTAATTCTCTTAACAGTGATTCTCAACCTTCCTAATACTGTAACCCTTTAATAATAGTTCCTCATGTTGTGGTGACCCCAACCATAAAATTATTTCATTGCTATTTCATAACCATACTCTTATTACTGTCATGAATCATTATGTAAATCTCTGATGTGCAGGATATCTAATATACAATCCCCGAAAAGGTCGTGACCCACAGGTTGAGAACCACTGTCTTAAAACGACATTGTTTTTAATTCTTGTATCCATTTACCTATCTCAGTAAACTATTGTGCCAGTCTTCCTAGATTTCTTCCTTCAATAACTACACTACTATGTTGTAGGAGGAGTTAATGTGGGAGGTGTTAGGAGAGGAAGAGGAAGAGGAGGAATAAAAAGGAGAAGAGGAAAAGGAAGAGAAGGAGCTAGGAGAAGAGAGGAGAGAGACAGAGAGGAGATGGAGGCGGATGTTCATGTGTCTGTAGCAGTCAAAGGTAGTTGGTATATCTAGGTTGGGTATTGGGTTACACTTCTGTTTGTATAGGTATCTTGTTACTGATCATTACCAAATATAAAAGTCTTTGATTAATCTTTAAGCATAGAGTCTCATCTTTCTACTGGGCCTGCGTGGATGGCAGGATGGTCTGGGCAATGCCCAGCCTTGTAGAGACAGCATGGTAGATTGGCAGAGCCATCTCCCACACTGGCATCTCATGTGTGGCAGGGCTGGTGTTTCTTTCTGGCCATTTCTAGATGTGGCACACATGTGGCCTCCAGAGAAACATGGCGGCTGAGCTAGGCAGAGCCGCCACAGCTTAGATAGTCGGCTTGACAGGAGACCGATTTAAATAATTAATTCAACACTATGTTCTCCTTGAATTGTGGACAAACTTGATACTAATTGCCATCAAACTGGATGTTTACCTGATGTCTGTGACTCCAGTCCCCAGTAACTACCTACTCTTCAGATGTTTTCCTGCACAGCTGCTTCTGGGCCTGTTACCACACTGTCATATATGCAATAAAAAGGGCCCACTCTCTTAGTTGATGCATTAAACATCTTAACATGTGGGTCACCTATTTTCATCTTTCCAAAGCCCTAACTCTGTCTTTATTTCCTCTATGAAGTTATCAATCTAAATAGGAAAAGGTTATTCACCACAACATTGCTATTTTTATTAGCAGTTTAATACAAAACCTCCCTCTGTTTTCCATGATACACAGTGTTTTCATGAGAAAACTTACAAACTATTTTATTTTTCTGAGGGCTGCTTGGTGGAATCCTGTGAATAGAAAGAAATTGAGTCATAGCAAATACTTAATCTATATTTAACCTAGATCTTAGCACAACTATAAAAACATCCCTCATAGCAAATATGTAAGAAATCAAGCCAAATTAATCACTTTCTAAAAATCAGCTTTGCTAAGATATTATTTAACATATCATTAAATCCACCGTTTTAAAACTATGGTTCAATGTTTTTACTAAATTCTTAAAATTTACGTAAAAAAATTACCAAAACATAAGTTCAAAACAAATTTTCAGCCCCAAATAGCTGAGTCTCAACGGGATAATTATCAATTATTTTGTGCATGAATTATCTTTAATTAAATTAATCATAAGGCCATATTCTATATAGAATTTATGAACAAAAGCATAAGTATGATTAAGAAAAGCATACTGAAATGCTTTCATGGCTAGCTAATTCACAGGATCCAGTTGGTCTGCTCCAGGATTCAGTCTATGCATGGCTTGCAGGCTCGGCAAGATAGACGGCTCATGAGCTAAGAGCGCTTGGTCCCTTTGCAGAGGATTGGTGTTAATTCTTAACATCCAGGGTGGATGGCTCACAACCACTTCTAACTCAGCTTCAGGTTATCTGATGCACTCTCTGGCCTCCAGGGGCATATGCATATACCCAGAGAGAGAAATAATCATTCACATAACTTAAAATAAAATAGTCTTAAAAAAAAGGAACTAGTTCTTCAATAACTTGGAAACTAGCTCATTGCAAAGAACAGGGCTGTGCAAGTATGTGTGACAAAGTGCATCTGAAAAGGCAGAAGGCACCATGGCTTCTGGGCTCAGTTCATATGATGGAGTACTTCCTTGCAGCACAGTGTCATCCATCTGCTTCAACTCTGCTGTAGTCTCCTGGACACTGTGCTTGTAAAATAAACCCTGAAATTTCTGGAGCCACGTTTCCTGAGAGACTGACCAGAGCTGCCCTTGAAAGCATAGCATCAAGGGAGGCGGCAAAGAGCAGCCTCAGGATTGGCAAGTGTGTGCTTCTTTGCTGTCAAGGATAATGATCCTAATGGTGTTCTCCATTTGTGATGGTCAATTTCAGTACACCATAGAACAGGCTATCAAGACATCAAGCCTTTAAAGCTTTAGTCCCTGAGCTAGGTGTAGATTTAATGAAGCTTTCCTTCTGAGACACTAAAGAATTCATTTGAATTATTCAAAATAAAAGCCTGACTGTTTGCTTTTACTTTCATTAAAAGATAATATGACACCAAAGACCAGTAGTGATGGAGAGGCAGAGTTTGGTGTGGCAGGCTCTCCCATCTAATTTACAAGTGTTTCAGGCAGTTATCTTTTGATGAACAAGCCAGTATTACACCATGGGGGGAAATGCTAATTAGATGTGCAATGTGGAAAGAAAGCATGCTTCTTTAAACAAATTATGAGAGTCAACCCTAGCTCTGGGAAACAGCAACCTTTAAAGGATCATGCTAGTGATTTCCCATGAACATTATTCAGTAGGATAGACATTATGTAGTGTATGATTAGCATGATGAGAACAAGATGTACTTCCTTCAATGCCTCATCTTTTCTTCTTCTCCCATCTAAGTCTCTATCACCTTGACAGAGACAGTCTATCTCCCAGTATTGAAATAATCATAAGCAGTAATTCTCTAATTTAATGCATTACAGATAGATTTTTAGTAGAAGAATAGAATAGAACAGAATAAGGTAGAATGAATGAGTGGAATGGAAAGGTTTATCAAGAGTGACAACTGTTGTGAAATAAGGACGCATTTTTCCTATATAATGTGCATCTTTTTTCAGAAGAATGAATAGTGACAAGAGAAAAAATAGTTTTGTAGTCCATATAAAATTCCATCCCCCTATGACTCAAAATACATACTTTGTCTGTATAGATTTTGTGTGCATACTGCCCCCTTATTCTGTATCAGACCCAGTATGATTGTGTACTGTCATCCAAGTGTGTTTCTATTACAACTGTGCTCTCTCTTATCTTATCCAACCACTAAAGTGTTTGTTTTAAAAGTGACAAATGATACATATAGGTCTGCAACTGCAAGGGCCATGTATTACAGTGGATGTGATTTATGTGCAACCTTTTGTCCTATGGACCACGTATTTCATACCAAAATGAGACTGACTGGGATCTGCACAATATCAAATTTTATCTCCATTAGTGGCAAAGCATAGATTTCTCAGGTGAAGTATTTACCTTAGTTCTTATTAATGATACACAGGGGTAAAGAGCCTATCTTATCTCTAATTTTGTTTTCACATATCTCAGGCTCAGCAAGCAAATATTTTAAGGAGTGTACTCTCTTGATCAAAGACACTTGTGTGCTTTTCTTCCTTGGTTGATGCTTTTCCTGCTACTACCTCCTGATTACCATATTTCTCCTGTTCTCCGACTTCAGCCAGCCTCTGAAATGTTATTTGATGGAAAGCGGTTCAAAGCCATTCGATTTGAATTCAGAAAGAATTTTAAACTTAGAAATATGTCAAACATATGTTCAATCTGACTGTTACAAGGCTGTCACCTGATTTTATCAGAAACTTACAGGTGTTAAGTTTCAGGTTCCCCAAAAACTTGTGAAGTACATGAAACCTATGTCAAAGAACTTAACTAGAAAATATATACAGCATGAGGCAGGAATGGCTCAGTGGGTAAAGGTTCTTGCTGCCAAGCTTGATGACCCTAGTTGTCTCCTGGGACCCACATGGTAGAAAGAGAGAACCAGTTTCTGCAGATTGTTGCCTGGCATCCACAAGCAAGCTTAGCCATGAGAATGCCTACACTAATGTATATGGAAAAACATACAAACAAATAATTGTTATAGAAAGAAAAAGAAGTGGAGGAAGTTTGAGAGGATAAAGGCTATATTTATCTTCTCAATAATGGCTATGTAATGAGCCTGTAGCCCACAAATCTTTGTGTCTACAACATAATTGAAAAGATTGATCAGTAAGTAGAGGTTTGTTTTGGATTATATTTGGCTGACAAACACCTGAAACTTGGTCTGTCAGGTTAGGAATATAATTCCCAAGAGGCAAGAAGAAGAAACGTCCTTTCAGAGGTGGTTTTCAGGGAGCCATCTTCCTGGAGACAACTAGAAAATTGAACTTTTCAACTACATTCTTCTTGGCCGTTGCTTCTTGCTAGGATCACTGTACTCTGTCCTCTCTGCTATCCAATCAAAATCTGCCATCCTACTCATTTTGTATCTCCTTTTTCTTTTCTTTTAGTCTGCACACTATAGAAAGCCATCCTCCATCTTTGAAAGGCTCGGAGAGTATCTTCTAATTCGTGGAAGCCTTTTTCTCACTGATGAGTGTTTTTTTTTTTTCTTGTTCTGTGTTTGGATAGTCTCTGTAGCTATTTGTCAGGTAGCTTACCTGTGAATGTAGGAAACTGTAAATTCAGCCATTGGTCTGTTTGGGGGAAAGATTTATGCTAGAGCTAGGCTCACTTTCTAGCTCAAAATTCTTCTCTTGTCACTTAATGTCCTCACTTTGCAATTATTCTTAAGGAGTAAGCGTCTTCCTTGACCTGTGAGTTTATCTTTCTCCCAATTAGTAAAGGAACTTGATACAACTTTGACGTGTTTTCTGGCTCACATCTCTAATCTAATGCTATATGGTGATATTCCCTTTTTAATTTTGCTTCGGCCTACACTGAACCATGTAAAATACATAAACCAATTAGCCTCATGCCTCCCCAAACCTACAAAGCATAATTGCATCTTTTTCTTCAACCTTATTTACTACATTTGGGTAATTGAAATGTTTTGCATTAATCTTTATAGGCCATATTGATGGCCCTATTTAGCATACTATTTAATTAGCTTAAAATAAATTTATTAATTATTGACTGATTTTCAGAAATATGCAATGGGCAAGTTGATAAGACTAGTGTTATAAACTAAAACACTGCTAGCATTGTATAGATACATATATATATATATATGCATATATATATATACATTTATACATTTATATACACAAATCTGTATGCATAGGAATAATCTAGGGCGTTTTACTCTTATGTTACTTTTAAATAATACACGTCAATAATAATTATAAGAGTAATAATAAAATAATGTCACATATAAGTAATATATTTCCTCTTTTAGTTATACAAAATGGAATGATTGAGAAATACACTATTGAATTATGTTACAATTTATTGAAATGCTTGTGATGAGGGGAATATGTTAGTATGTTACAGTTTAATAGCAAATTCAGGTACTATATAATATAGCCATTGTTCGTACACATGCCATAATAGAATGCCTTTTCTTCACTCATCCATTTTCTTCTTTCTCATCATTAATGAAATGAGCATCTTGGTAAATATGTGATAAAGACACAGACATTATTATTATCTAAGTGGTAAAAATAAGTAATGGTCAATATCTGGGAATATATCAAAAGGTTTATTTTGTGGAAGTTCCTCTGAATAACAGAAAAGTCTAAACTTACCCCAAGAACTATAACAAAAACTCTACCATCCAATTCTTAATAGAAAAGAGGTTAGAACGGACCTGTAGAGGCAACGGTGAGCTGTGCTCTCCTAAGTCAAGTACAAGGAGAACATCTTTCTAAAACAAGGCATGGAGACAGAGCATTGATCTTGATTTCAAAATAACTTTCTGTTTTACAGAATTTCTAAGAAGTTCTCATGCATAAGAAAGCATTTTGATGTGTGTAAAATATTTTATTCCTTGATCATTTAAGTCTTACAGTTCTTTGGTCCCAAAATGTGTCACATAGAAAAATACATAATATAGCATATGCTAATAAAATGTATTTATGTAGTACATATTGAAAATTCTGTGAAATTTTCCCAGGTAACTTTATGTTTTCAATTTTGAACAGATTTCTATAACTCACAGTGATGTTTTAGAGTAGCCTACATTATGAGTACCACAGAAAATCAAGTTGGATTAAATCATTTTTTTCTTGATAGAGGAAAACATCATTTAAACCTTTCTGATTTGTGACCTATGACTGCACTCTGTTAAATGTGATTCAAAGGTCAAATCTAGCTGAAAGCCATGGAACACAGCACAAATTCATTATTCTATTTTAATTCATGTAGTGACACTGCTAAGATCTCACAAATGCCTGCACTTCTGACCCAGAACTAAGATGAAATCCATCTCCCTGAAGGAGATCATGAAGCCTCCAGCAAGGAGAAGGCCGGGGGCCGTGGAGGAAGGGATCATGCTGGTATCTAGGAAACCCTTGGAAATGCATCGTTGCTGTCCCATGATAAAGTGCAGACTACACACTAAAGTAAAGTGCCATGCATTTCTCATCAGGGAAAGAAGTCAGTAATACATGCCTCAATTCCACCAACTATGTGGCTTTAAAGCAAATGGGAGAAGTAGCGGCCAAGAAGATTCATGACACAGGTTCAGGAGGTTCTCAACTGAGGGATTTTAGAGCTTACTCAATGAAGTCCTTCTGTTTGAATTAAAGGTGATGGAAAGCAAGAAAATTTATATCACTCGATATTGCATATAGCTTGTTAGAGGCAGAACTAGGACAAGAGCTCAGGGCTCCTGAGCTTAGTCAACTCACTCTACTAATGCATTTCTGTCACAATTTTATATACAGAAGATGGTTTTAAGTTTATAAAATCATCACAGGATGCTAATAGTTTCCTGGACCATATATATTCAGTGGGGCATGATATCACTCTCAAAGGGATGAACGGTGGTCTCTAAAAATCAAAAAGTCTTTAAATACTAGATATTTTTTTACAGTTTTAACCCTCACATAAGCCCTAAAGGGAAATGTATATGTACACACACACACACACACACACACACACACACACATTTGTTTACCATTGTAGCAAATAAAGAAAGGTATTGTTCTGAACTTAGAATGTAAGTGACTTACACAGAGAGAGAGAGAGAGAGAGAGAG